>NC_077243.1:74464415-74765249 GCF_947179165.1 Solanum dulcamara | reverse complement strand
TCCAATCTCGAATTATCTCAATTTAATAGCTTCGATCAACCTATCATAATCTCGTTTATTTGGCATTTAGGCCGCCCATCTTTGGCATAAAAGAGGTCCCATGCATATTAGGTCGCATTTGTATTAATGATTTCTCCTCCTACTATGTGATTTATTTGCTATGTGATACATGCTTCCTTCTTTGTCAATATTATTTGACTAATTGATTGATCAAAGCAACGATTATTCGCTTTATACTAACATTCTTCTCTTTTGTTTTGTAGAGGTTTCTTTTTTTGATTTATTTCCCCAAAGGTTGATTTGCGTTGACTGCGAACTGGCGGACCATTCATAATTCACTAGATCAAAAGCTCGATCATCCACCGATATGACTGATTCAAGCACATTCGATCAAGATGGTTTGGGACTTATCACTATCCCAAGAGCGAAACCTGAGACTTAAGAAGAAAGGGATCCAATTCCTTATAATGAACACATTGTTAACCTAATACACCAAATGACCAATATGCAAAGTAAAATCGATCGACTTTGAAACCTTACTAATTTGTCTATTAGCCTAAACACACCACTTTCTGAACACAGGTCAAACACAACTATTCCACCTGTTCATTCTCCCTCACCTCAAGACTTTTCACCAAATCCTTCCCTTCTCAAAACCAATCTGACTGCCCCCAAACAACCCATCAACCAACCACAAGTCACTTTTACAAATATTAACTCACAACAAATCAATCCACTACCTTTTACTACCCCATATATTTTCCAAACTCCAATCCACCAAACTACAACACTTACCCAAGCTCCACTCATCGAAACTATCCCATTTACCTAAAATACCCCACTCACCCAAACCAACTTGCTCACCCAAAAATACCAAGCGACCCAACATATACCGGTGATAAATACTACAACTCGTAATATGCAATATGTGCCACAAGTATATATAGCAGAAGCTCAACGTTTTATTACTCCAATGTCAACCATTCCAGAAGTCAATCCATATGAGAAGATGGAGAGAGAGGCCAGATCAAAAATAGATGAAAGTGAAGCTAGGGAGGTTCATAATTTGAAAGAAGCATTCAAAAGTATCCAAATTCACAAAGAGTGTGAAGGGCTTGAGTATGAGGATTTATGTGTTCATCCTGATGTCGAGTTGCCTGTCGGATATAAGGTACCAAAATTTGATGTGTTTGATGAGAAGGGAAATCTGTGAGCTCATTTAAGATCATATTGCGACAAGCTAGTTGAAGTGGGGAAAGATGAGGCCATTAGAATAAAGTTATTCATAAGGAGTTTGATAGAAGAAGCCCTAGATTGGTACACAAGTTAGGATCCAAAGAAATGGTGTAGTTGAAGTATCATAGCACAAGAGTTCATGGATAGATTCAAGTTCAACACTGAGGCTATACCAGATAGGTTCTATTTGATGAAATTAGAAAAGAAATCGATAGAGTCTTTCAGGGAATATGCCATAAGGTGGAGAGTAGATGCTGCAAAAGTTCAACATCCGATGATAGAAAGCGAGATGACCTCTCTTTTTATACAATCTCAAAAAGATGCAAAATATTATGAAAAGATGATAAGTGTGATAGGAAAAATGTTCTTTGAAGTTGTAAGGATGGGAGAATTCATTGAAGAAGGTATTAAAACTGGGAGAATCACTAATTTGGCAGCCTTGCAAGCAACAAGTAAGGCAATTTTGTCAGATTCAATTGGAGAAGCCCTTAAGAAGAAGAAGGACAGAGTATCCATTTTCATGACCATCCAGGAATGTAGGCCAAACCAAATGTTAACATACCAAAATCCCTTACCCCAACCTTCATACTATAGTCAGTATACCCAAGTTTTTCAGCCATATTACCATCCTTCTGCCGCCCCTTACCCAGTTTGCACCACTCAGCCAATATATTATCCACCTAGAGCACCTACTTATCCAAATACCTCACAATACCAGCCTACATACCTATCTCAATCCCACTATCAATCACCAAATCGCCCATCAAATCCACCCAGGCTTCGCCCAAACTTTGAAAGAAGACTAGCCAAAACCTATACACCTTTAGCCGAACCTTTATCCCAACTTTATGAAAGGTTGAGAACTGCAGGGATACTCTAACCAATCTAAGTACAAATTCCCAACCCCCTTCCTGGATGGTATGATGAGACTAAGCATTGTGCTTATCACTCTGGAGCTGCTAGATACGACATCAAAAACTGTCTTACTCTCAAAGATAAGATTGAGGCATTGATCAAAAAAAGAGTCATTCAACTCAAAGGTGTTGCCCCTAATGTAAATAACAATCCTCTGCTAAACCATGGAAATGTGAACATGATCACCATTGATGAAGAATGCAATTTGAAAGGGACCATTGTGCCAGTCAAAGAAGAGAAAATTGTCATGACATCAGCCTTTATTGCTCCCATTATCACAGTCCAGGAACGAGCGCCATTTAAAGTGGAAGTTCTGGTTCCCAAGCCTAAGATTACGATTTTGGTTGCTCAACCAACTTCTTTTAACAGTAAAGCGGTTCCTTGGAATTACTCAACTGATACAAGGGACAGAAGAAAAGGAAAGATAGTTGTAGAAACTATTGCTGCCGAAATGACAAGATTTAGGCGATGTTATGCCCCTGAAGATGTTGCACGAGTAGGACCAAATAAGGAGAGTAACTAAAAAAGGGTTGTGATAGAAGCTGAAATAGAGGATTTCTGGAGGAAAATGCCAATGAAGGAATATTCTGTTATTGAACAGTTGAAGAAGACTCCCGCCCAAATTTTCTTAATGTCCTTACTGATGAATTTTGCAACTCATAGGAGCGCTTTGGTGAAAGTTCTAAGTGAAGCTTATGTTCTGGCCGAGATCACAAGTGAGAGTCTTTCGGCCATGGTAGGGAAGGTTTTGGAAGCTAACAAAGTTTCTTTTCATGAAGAGGAATTACCACTTGAAGGTTTGGGGCATAATAAAGCGTTGAACATTACTGCCAGGTGTAGGAATAAGTTTATTTCTTGAGTTCTGATTGATAATGGTTCAGCTGTTAATATATGTCCTTTCATTACCCTTCGAGCTTTGGGAATTGATATTGGGAAAATTTGTGAAACTCATGTAATGGTTAGAGGTTTTGATGAGACACAAAGGGGAGTCATTGGAGAAATTGATTTGCCATTGCAAATTTGACCCGAGGAGTTTGTAGTAGAATTTCAAGTATTGGACATATCTGCTAGTTACAATTTATTTCTTGGGAGGCCATTGATCCATATGACTGGTGTGGTCCCTTCTACCCTGCACCAAAATTTGAATTTTTTTTTGGAATCGTCATAAAATTGTTGTTCATGTAGAAGGTAGTAATTCAATGTATCTTGATAATTCAATCCCTATTGTTGAAAGTATGGAAGAACTAGATGGGTCTGTATTTCTTACTAAAGAGATTATGTGTGTCAATCAAGTCGAAAGGGTAAAATTGCCAGGTGTGCTTATAATGGTGGCTTGGGAAATGTTGAAGAATGATTTCATGCCCAATCGAGGTCTTGGAGTGAATTTGGATGGAATAGCGGAACCAATTCAGTTGCCAGGCTAGAAATACACTTTTGGTTTAGGATACGAGCCTACTCCTAAAGAAGTCTCATTGGCCTATCTCAAAAGGAAAAGTGACATTCCATTGCCCCAGCCCATCCCGCGCTTGAATCATTTATTTTCCAAGGCATGTATTATAAAAGAATCAGAGGAAGCCGCTAAAGACAACCTCGTGGAAGGACTCAAAAACCTATTTATTGAAAAAGTGGAATGTAATATAATTTTGGAGGATTATATCGAGACTCCGACCATATGGGATGTGGAGCCTGAAGATGCTTTGAACAATTGAACTTGTAACCTGTCCCCGTTTCTTCGGAAATCTTGGTAGATGATTGTATTAGAATTAATGAAATAACATGATTCAAAATTGAGGCCTGAATCATGTTTAAGAATCTTCAAATATTTTGCCTCCATCTTTTGAAAAGCTTAAATATCACATCTAAACTATATTTTCTGCTTTAAATTTCAAAATTTTGTCCTTAATTATTTATTTTATTTTATTTTTCTACTCCTTTTCATCAAGCAAATTAATAAATTGGCCAATACCAAGAATATGACATGTAATGAAACAAGCGAACAAATTCCAAGTACCGAACAATTGTTTGCGGAATATGAAGAAGAGGTGCAACTTGAAGAGGTGATTGAAGATTTCGAATATTTTGAGAATAAAAGAAAGCCAAATTTGGATGAAACTGAGACAGTAAATTTGGGAGATTCAGAACTAATGAAATAAACAAGAATTAACATTTATCTGACTCCGTCTCAAAGAAAGGAACTTATTGATCTATTGAGACAATATATGGATGTATTTACATGGTTTTATGATATTATGCCGGGTCTAAGCATAGACATTGTTTCACACAAGTTGTCGACCGTTCCATCTTGTCCCCCAATCAAGCAAAAGCCAAGAAAGATCAAGCCTGATCTGAGTTTAAAGGTTAAGGAAGAAGTTTCTAAGCAATTCGATGCCAACGTCATCCGAGTCATAAAATATCCTACATGGTTGACTAATATAGTGCTAGTGTCAAAGAAAGATGGAAAAATCAGAGTATGTGTAGACTATGGAGATCTTAACAAGGCCAGCCCAAAGATGATTTCCCTCTTCAGAACATTCACATACTTATTGATAATTGTGCAAAGAATGAGTTGCAATCATTTGTTGATTGTTTTGTAGGCTACCATCAAATTCTAATGGATGAAGAAAAAGCTGAGAAAACGACATTCATCACACCTTGGGGAGTCTATTATTATCGGATAATGCCTTTTAGACTTAAGAATACAGGAGCAACATACATGAGAGCTATGACTATCATTTTTCATGACATGATCCATAAAGATATTGAAGTCTATGTGGACGATGTCATTATCAAGTCACAAAAGAGCTCAGATCACATCACAGATTTGAAAAAGTTCTTTGACAAGTTAAGGAGATATAATCTGTAATTAAATCCTGCAAAGTGTGCATTTGGTGTCCCCGTTGGAAAATTATTGGGTTTCATTGTGAGTAGAAAGGGCATAGAATTGGATCCTTCAAAGATAAAGGCTATTCAAGACTTGCCTCCTCCAAAAAGTCGAAAGGATGTAATGAGTTTTCTTGGTCGACTGAATTACATTAGTCGATTCATTACATAGTTGACAATAATTTGTGAACCAATCTTCAAGTTGTTGAGGAAAGATGCTGCTATCAAATAGACTGAAGATTGTAAGCAAGCTTTTGACAGAATCAAGGAGTACTTGTCTAGTCCGCCCGTCTTGGTGCCTCCAAAACCAGGGAGACCATTTCTACTATATTTGTCGATATTAGACAATGCATTTGAATGTGTATTGGGACAATGTGATGAAATTGGGAAGAAAGAACAGGCTATATACTACTTGAGTAAGAAATTCACACCTTACAAAGCCCGGTATACTTTATTAGAACGCACTTGTTGTGCCTTGACTTGGGTTGCACTAAATTTAAGACATTATTTATGCTCGTATACCACTTTTCTCATCTCAAGGATAGATCCACTCAAATATATATTTCGGAAGCCTATGCCTACTGGGAAGTTGGCAAAATGGAAAATTTTCCTAAGTGAATTCGATATTATTTATGTCACTCAAAAATCCATCAAAGGACAAGCGCTTGCTGATCATCTTGCTGATAACCTTGTGGATGAAGAGTACAAACCTCTTAAAACTTACTTCCCTGATGAAGTGGTATTATTTATTGGGGAGGATATTTTAGAAGAATATCCTGGGTGGAGGATGTTCTTTGATGGTGCTGCAAATTCTAAAAGAGTCGGTGCTGGGGCAGTGCTAGTCTCAGAATCAGGTCAACATTATCCAGTCTTAGATAATTCAAGTTCCTGTGCACTAACGATATAGCAGAATATGAGGCTTGTATTCTTGGACTCAGAATGGCTGTTGATATGAATATACAAGAATAACTGGTTATAGGTGACTCAGACTTATTGATTCACCAGGTACAAGGCAAATGGAGCACCAAGAATGTGAAGATACTCCCTTATTTGCAATGTGTAAAGTAAATATGTAAAACATTTGTCAAGATAGAATTTAGGCATATTCCTAGAGCCCAAAATGAGTTTGCAGATGCTTTGGCAACCATGTCTTCTATGATTCAACATCCAGACAAGAATTACATAGATCCAATCAAGATCAATGTGTAGGATCAGCCGATCTATTATTTCCATGTAGATGAAGAATTGGATGGAGAACCTTGGTATTATGACATTGTAAGGTATCTCAAAGAAGGAGGTCATCCAGAAGGCATAAGCAATATTCAAAAAAGAACATTGCGGAGGCTTGCAAATCACTTTTTCTTAAGTGGAGAAACCTTTTATAGGAGGACTCCAGATGTAGGGTTATTAAGGTGTGTTGACTCCTAAGAGGCGAGCAAGTTGATTAAAGAAATACATAGGGGTACATGTGGGACACATATGAATAGTTTTACTTTGGAAAAGAAGAGTCTGCAGGCTGGATATTTTTGGATGACCATGGAAATAGAGTGCATCAATTTTGTGAGAAAATTTCATCAATATCAAATTCATGGTGATTTGATTCGAGTTCCATCAAATGAACTCAATGCGACAAGTTCTCCTTGGCCATTCGCAGCATGGGGCATAGATGTCATTGGTCCTATTGAGCCAGTCGCATCAAATGGATACAGGTTCATTTTGGTAGCTATTGATTACTTCACAAAATAGGTAGAAGCATCTTCACTTAAGTCTATGACAAAAAAGGTGGTGACAAATTTTATTCGCAATAACATAGTTTGTAGATTTTGGCATCTTTCATTCAATTATAACAAATAATGAAGCTAATCTCAATAGCGGTTTAATGCATGAGATATATGAGAAGTTCAAAATTATTCACCCCAATTCCACTCCTTATCGACCTTAGATGAATGGAGCAGTTGAGGCTGCCAACAAGAATATTATAAGAATATAGCGGAAGATGATTGATAATTACAAATATTGGCACGAGAATTTGCCATTTGCCCTCTTCGGCTATCGCACCACAATTAGAACTTCAACTGGGGAAACACCTTATCTTTTGATTTATGAAACAGAAGTAGTATTACCAATGGAAGTTGAGATACCATCCCTGAGGATAATCCAAGAAGCTGAGTTGAGTGATGCCAAATAGATACAAAGTCGATATGAACAGTTGATGCTCATTGATGAAAAGAGAATGAATGAAGTTTGTCACGGACAACTCTATCAACATAGGATGGCCAAACCTTTCAATAAAAAAGTAAGACTGAGACAGTTCAAACAGGGATAAATTGGTGTTAAAATGGATATTCCCACACCAAGATGAAGCTAAGGGAAAATGTGTGCCTAATTGGCATGGGCCTTATGTGGTTCACATAGTATTGACCGGAGGAGCGTTGACTCTAGCAGAAATTGATGGAAAAATATGGCCGAAAGCCATCAATTCAGATGCGGTTAATAAATACTATGTCTAGGAGCTTTTATATTATTTTTCATGTAATATTTAGAATGTATTGAAGAACTACATTCTGACCTAATTCCCTTGGCGGGATATGTAGAAAACCCACATCGAGTCTGGTCACTTAGTAGAAATTATCAAGAATATCCTATTGTTATGTATTTATGAATTATGGTTTGCCTGATTCCCTTGGTGGGATACATAGGGGGCCTACATAGACTTCGATCACGTTATGAGAAATTTTTAATATTCCCCCTTTTTATTTCATATGTAATAACTACGTACGGTCTTATTCATGTTGGATAATAGGCAGTCAATGTACGACTTGGTCTCATCATGATGGAATGTTAGTATCTCTCTTTACCAAAACTGGGACAGTTTTGCGGGCATTATTATAAGAAGACATCAAGAGAATTGAAGAGTATATTGTAAATCGAATAATCAGGCAGAAGAAAGACTCCAGAAAAGGATATTTTGTTCATTTCACGACATATCACAATCTAAAGTTTTGCAGAAATTCTTTACTATTATATATATATAATTTATCTTGTTACTTTTAATACGAAACTTTTAATCAAATATTTTCTTGTTATTTATTAGCCAAGATTTAGAATGGACGGATATTGCAAGTTCAAACAAAGTTGAAGAAAAAAGAAGTATGAAGACCTAGAGCTTCAAAGTCAACTGCAAATCAACCTTCCCCGAAACTCATAATTTTTCTTTGGATGCAGGCTTGTCAGAATTATCAACCAACAAATAAGTCAATAATGTTTGCAGCCTCGAAAGGATCATACACTGAAGGGTTTGAATCACTTATATATTTATGTTTTAGAAAACTTATGAATAAAGCTTCCCGAAATCTTGATGCACAATTTTTTTCAGTTGGACTATCTATGATATTAAAATACTCTGCGTAAATATTCTCAAATACATTGCATAAATGCTTTCAAATGTGCTGCATAAATGCTTTCAGATATCTTCAAATGAATTACACAAATGTCTTGAAATACCTTCAAATGCACTGCAAAAATTCTTTCAAACATTATCAAATGCACTACACAAATGCTTTCTAATATATTCAAATGCACTGCACAAATGCTTTCAAACATTATCAAATGCACTACACAAATGCTTTCTAATATATTCAAATGCACTGCACAAATGCTTTCAAACATTATCAGATAGACTGCACAAATATTTTCAAATATTATCAAATGCACTGCACGAATACTTTTCGATATATTCAAATGCACTCCAAAAATGCTTTCAAACATTATCAAATGCTTTCTAATATATTCAAATGCACTGCACAAATATTTTCAAACATTATTAAATGCACTATACTAATGTTTTACGATATATTCAAACGCACTGCACAAATGCTTCTAAACATTATCAAATACACTGTACAAATGCTTTCAGGTATTTAAATTGCGTTCCATATAGCTTTCAATTGCTTTTTAGTGCATTGCACAGATGATTTAAATACAATTGCACAAAATGCTTTTAAAAGTACAATATTTTCAAAAACGTCACGTTATCTTCATTAATCATCGACTTGAGAAGCCTCATTTTCATAAATTACAGACTTAAAAGTCGCATTCTCCATAAGCTTTAATAAATATTTTATTAAGTCATTACGGCTTGCAAGACCACATTTTATATATTCAAACCCTAGATGTTTCATTCCCATGAGCTTATTGCATATTGCTTTATATTTAATATTTATTATTTGTCTTATCAAGTATTAGTTTTGCAGAAGTTTTAGAACAATGTGGAATTATTTCTAAGCAGTGAACTGAGGATATTTGTTGGAGAGTCAAACTCACCAACAATGGTCATGAATCTATTCTCGAACTCTACTCAGCATATGTTCCACAATGCAGGTCTTAAAATTCAGTTTCGCCATAACTCGTCACTCGGATAATTTTTGGCTAAGCTTTACTTCGTTACTTCCCATATTCTCGCCCTTTGTTGAGTTCAGGTTTCAGTTCCATTTTAAAGGTCCATTTTACTTCACTTCATTTTGTTTTAAATAACTCTTCACTTGTTCAATCTTATTCTTTTCCTTGGCGGTCTTTATTATAGTTTTCACTAATATCGACACGATTTTATAAATGATAACATTTACAATTCACTCCACCTTATTCTAGCATAACTTCAGGGCTGCATTTAGATTGATTCTCGAGAAACTCGAGACATGTTGGCAAGTCAAAAACAAAATTTTAACCATAATATTCTTATAATTTTCTTGTCCCCATATTTTCATAAACTTTATTTTAACGTTGACGGTCAAGACAAAATTGACTATTACATCAATTTCTTTGCCTAAAAACTCTTTCATCGTCTCTGATCAAAAAGGGACAGTATTAATGGAATTAGAATGCTTTGGTTAAGGAAACTCCGTGTTAGTTTCACTCTGAAGAAGATCAAATCGGAGATGGAGACTATCATAAAAAATATTGAAGATAAAGTTATTAAGACAAATATTTCTAAAAAGTTTGAAATTCGGAAATGGATTGATGTTCCTCACAAGTTTGAAATTGGATACATACTTAAGGAAATAATGGAGTTAAGTGATAGATATATGTTGTACTGCAGCTCCAAAGAATAATTGCTTGAACGCATTCAGATAATACTTAAATCTAAGAGGAGCTTAATTGTATTGGATAATGTATAATCCATAGAAGCTTGGGAGACTCTGTGTAGAGCACTACCAAAATTAGACTTGGATAGTTATGTACTCGTAACTACCCGGGTTAGATATGTAGCTGAATACATATTACGAAAACAATTTCCGTTTGTGCATAAAATGACACCCTTGAACGAGGGAGATAGTTGGGATTTGTTCAACAAGGTGTTCTCTCACGGGAATCCATCAGGTCAGTTAATTTTAGTACTATACTTTGTAAGCCATTTTAAACATATTCATGTGTAACCCCACAAATGTATGACTACTTATTTTCCTATTTTATCTAGTTAGCCTTACAGTGTTGGAAGGTGACCATACTAACAGTGTCGATTCACCATCTTTACCGATGAAGCCACAACTTCCTCAACAAAGACGGAGACATGATTTGAAGGACACAGGTGCACTACCTTTAATGCAAACTTGCCATCGGCTATAGAAACTGATAATAATAGAGGTACATAATTCTTTTTGATAGATTGTTTTGTGTTTATTTGTTTATTCGAAGCCAATCTACAGAACTAAAGTACGTCCAAATTCATTTAGATTTTCCTCTCTCAAATCTAGAATTTAAGTTTTACGGGTCAACCTTTAATGTTCTTAGAGGTACTCTATATTCTCTTATGCTCTTGTTTTAAATTCAATTTAACACATTTTTTTAGAAAGGTAACAAACATTGAAAAATGATGAAATGACTCAGGCTTAAATGAAATAGTGAAAGATTCATATAGCCGGCCCCAACTTGTTTAGAACTTGAAGCATAGTAATTATTGTTGTTGTTGCTGTAACAAATGTTAGAAAATCAAAAAATTGCTTGTATCAATCAAAACGTTGCAGAAAAAAATAGCTCAACAATTCTCCGGGTGTCACGACCCAAAATGCGCCATTAGTGGCACCCACACTTATCCTCCTTAGTGGAAGAACCAATGCTACGAACCCCAGCTTAGGTTAGCGATTCAACTTATGGAATACTGCAATAATGCAAAAGCCCAATATTATGAATTAATAAACAAAAATCCACTAGGGCCTATTACATATCATTCCTAAAACCTGAGAGTCATCACATAAAGGGCATCTAAATTTTAAAACTAAGTTTGGAAATATCAAACTCTAGAATAAATAAATAACATAATATATTTGAAAACTAAGGACACCATGCCATTACCGAGAGAATCCAACACGAGTAAGAAGGATAGCTCACCCTATAATTTGATATACTGGAGACTGACTAGATCTAAGGGTGAGTCGAAGTCGATGGTACACTCACTACACTCCACAAAATAAAATAAAGAAAAATATAAGTAGAGGTCAATACGGGGCAACATGTACTAAGTATGTATCATCGACCGACTAGAAATAGATAGGACAAGTTCAAGATTATGGATTTCACGGTCTTGGGATTACTTTTGATAGGACAAGTTCAAGATTATGGATTTCACGGTCTTGGGATTGTAGACCAATCACAACAACATATCAAACATTCAAACCACAATGATTAAATACGTAGTAAACATCACACATTACTCAATGACTATCAATCGCTATTAATTGTCTATCTATGATATAGAATAAACCATGACCTACCTCAACCGAAGGGTTGAAGCCAAGCAAGTTAATCCACCAATGTCTTTCCTATCTTCGATGCCTCAGAACGTTTCCAATCTATCAAATATATAATATTCATAAATACAAAAATCTGTAGACACCCATATCACTATGTATCTAGCCTAGACTCAATAACCAATCCAAATTTATAATCAAATTCCTCAACCTCAAGCCTAAGGGTAAGTTTTAATTTATCCAAATAATACAACTCTAATGATAATTATATAATACAATATACCTAATATTTAATGGTTGCAAGAATCTTGACAGAAACTAAAAGAAAACCTTAATAAAATATTTTATAATGATGAGCCAATCATTACTACTTAATGATTGCTTCTACTAATTAACTAATCTATCCATCCCCTCAAAATCCACATTGCAGCCGCCAATAATTCAAAAGCCAAGAACTCCAAGGAAATATTTTGATTTCTTTATTCCTTTTCAGTACAAAACTTACCATTCTAATCATTTGCCTATAGCAATTCTTAATCATCCATTCATTATTGTAAACTTATATAAAGAACAAAAAAAACTTCAAATTGCATCTAACCTGTGACCTGAAGTACGACTCCTCTCGTTTGTCCGCGTAGGTATTCTCACCCATACCCTTTCTCTTTTCTTTCCTAATTAGTTATGTACTAAAGAAAAGTCAATCCCTACTAACTTATTTTAATAAGTGGTATAAAGTATAGGATATTAAATAAATTATTATTTTAGCCCATTAATTAAATAAGTTATCTAAATTCACCACTCAATTAAATAACTATAGTTATCGAATAATCTAAAATGCCCATAAAAAAATTACAGAATTAGTCTTTTATGAAATAAAAAGCTCTAGTTCTCAAAATGACCTAATGGGTCGTTACAACAGATACCAATTTACCTGTCGTTCATCCCCAAACAGTCAAAAGTAGAGCAAGAGTAGAAAAAGATAACTGACTCGACGAACAGATGTGGATATCTTCCACGTATATCCGCCTTAGTCTCCCAAGTGGACTCCTCAACCGAACGATTCTTTCATTGATCTTTCACAGACGCAATCTCCCTTGACCTCAGCTTGCGGACCTCCCTATCAAGAATAGCTACAGGCTCCTCCTCATAAGACAAATTCTCATCAAGCAAGACCGAATTCCAGCGAATAATATAGTTTTCATCACCATAATATTTCTTTAGCATAGACACATGAAACACTTGTGTACTCCAGGCAAACCTGGAGGTAAAGACAGTCCATAGGACACCTCTCCAACACGCTTAAAAACTTTAAATGGCCCAATATACCTCAGACTGAGCTTACCCTTTATGGGTGAAACCTCCAACAACACTTGCTCTCCCTCCACAAACTCTATGTCCCTGACCTTTCGGTCTGCATACTCCTTCTGCCTGCTTTGAGCTGCTAGAAGCCTCTTTTGAATGAAATTCACCTTCTGTAATGATTCCCTTAAAAGATCAATTTTCCAAGGTCTTACCTCATAACGCATCAAACTAACCAATAGGAGACCTACATCTCCTCCCATATAATAACTCAAAAGGAGCCATATCAATACTCGAGTGATAGCTATTATTGTACAAAAACTCTTCAAAGGGTAGGAACTAATCCCAATGACCATCAAAATCTATCACACATGCACGAAGCATCCTCCAGCACTTGAATTGTCCTCTCAGACTACCCATCGGTCTGAGGGTGAAATGTGTTGACACCCAATTTTGGCCGACCTATAATTATTTTTTGAATTACTATCTTAATAGATAAACATTTTTTGTAAAAATTATTTTCTTGAATTATATATATATATATATGTATAAAGTTAATTATTTTTAGTTTTTACCAAATAATAATAATAATAATAATAGTAATAAAAATCATATATTTTAGATTTCATAGCTTATAATATTTTTATTTATTAATATTATTAACATCATTTTTTTTTGTTTATGAAAATAACAAGCTTTGTACATTCAAATATTTTTCACATTATTTAGTATATATTATACGTGTGTGTATGTGTTTTCTTTCTAAAACATTACTTAACTAAGTATATTTTACCAATTTACTTATTCATATTAATTTGTGCATATTTCACACCTATTTTAATACGACTTATATGCATATCCATATAAAGTTGTTACTTAATTAAGTTTATTATGTATTTTAGTTAATATATATGTCATACATCTATTTTAGTATGCATTATATACATATGTTGCATCACGTATATATACATATATATATATATATATGTCACTTAACTGAGTCTTTTTTTTATAATTTACTTATTCATATTAATATATACGTATTACATCTATTTTAATAGGTCTTATGTACATATGTATATAAAAGGGTTATTATTTAAGTTTATTATATATTTTTACTTGTTTAGGTTAACATATCTATTTTAGTATGTATTATATACATATGACATTTTATATGTATATACGCAAATATTTATATTGTATGTACATGCATATTTACTTTACATATATAATATTATAATTTTATAAATTTATGATTTTACTTATTCAACATGTATTTGACAAATTAATTAGATGACATTTTATTTTTACAATTACTTATAATTATTTCCTAATCAAATTTTAATGTAGTCTACTTTTATATTCAATTTTAATCTCAACCGTACATTACATTTTTGATCCATGGCCATAACTAATTCTATCATTTTTTATTATTATTACCCAAATCCTAAACCTAAAGGAATTTTTTTCCTTTTCATTATATTTTTTTGGGGTCATCTTCTCCAAAGAGAAGAGAAGACACACCCGCCGCCACCCCTATACTCCTCTTGATCTCCCTTTTTCCCTTTTCTTTTCTCTCCTCTCCGGCGAACAACCACCGGACAGCAGCCGCCAACAATTGGCAGCAACCAGCAGCAGCACAACGCCATCAGCAGCTCCAACAGTAGCCGCGACGCACAGCTGCAACAGCCACCAACGACCCCTCGCACACACCC
Source organism: Solanum dulcamara (assembly GCF_947179165.1). NCBI lineage: Eukaryota > Viridiplantae > Streptophyta > Magnoliopsida > Solanales > Solanaceae > Solanum > Solanum dulcamara. The sequence continues at coordinate 74,750,461 of NC_077243.1, read as the reverse complement.
ACACCTCCGTCTCTCTCCCTTCTTCGACGAGCAGCGCCACAACCAGCAGCAGCCGCTGCTCTTCATCTCCAGCGAACCCGACGACAAGCATCTTCATGGACAGGGACTTGGTCGAACAAAAGGCTTTGGTTTTGCTCTGCTAAAGACGGATCTTGATAGATCTGTCCAAGTTAGTGTTCTCATCTTTACAAATTCTTACTTTTGATTTTGATTTCGATTTGGTCTGTATGATTTTTATGTATGCTTGTTCCGAGTGAAAATTGTTGTGTTGCGAATGGATTCCTACATTTTTTCTTTAGATTCTTGGTTATGATGATTACTCCTGTCATTGTTAATATCCTGTATGTATTCTTGATTATTGAAGTGGTATGTAAATATTGGGGGTAGCTCGGGTGTTATTCATCAGCTTAGACATATTTGTTTTATTATTATTAGCTTACTTATACATAAATTCTTTGATTGGAGTCTTTGATTTAGAAAGTAATGGTAATAATATGCATAACTGTTTTCTTTTCTTGGTAGAATAAATTTTGTTTTCTTTTGCATAAAAGGTGATTATGGTAAATTCATAGATTGTTATTTCAATTATTTTAGAATTATACAACAACCTTGATATTAATTATTTACAAAAGGTTGGATTTTCATTGATTTTTCTTGTAAAATAGCTGTATGAAAATTAGTATTCTAAGTATGATTGATATGCCTTAATTACTTGGTTACTACTCGTGTGCTTGGCTTTGACAATTCTTGGCCTTAAAATTTGGTTCTTCCTATTTTTTAATGTTTCCTCTTGCCTTGAATATTAGACTGGACAGATTGTTACTTGTTTTATTGTGGTAGATCTAAGTATATGTTAGTGAACATTGATTTTAGGTTTACTTCTACTTATAATTTAATTATTTCTCTAATTAAGTTTGAATCAATTTCTTTACCATTATTGACATTGGGTCCCATTGGCATAACTTTTGACTTTTTGAAACATCTTTTGAGTAATTTTAGGAGCAAATCTTGGAAATTTGATAGAATTTGATTTTGTTGACAAATTTTTTCAAAAAAAAAAAAGGAATCCCTTTTGAAATTGGTGGCTACTTTAAGACTTATGTAGCAAAAGTTTGAAAAAAGAGTAAAAGTCTTTTTACTAACTTGTTTCTTGAAATTATTTGATGGATTATAAAAGAGGACCTTTCCTACAGACAGAGAAACGGACACAGAACAGAGAGAGAGAAAAGACAACAAACAGACAAAAAAAAAAGAAGGGACGAAACACATAAGAAAAACAAAATACATTAGAACACAAGATAGCGCTTTAACAAAAATACTTAATTGCTTTTGAGTTCTTTCTTTTGCCTCTTTGCTACTTCAACTTGTTTGGATCTCGGATATTGCTACCGCTTTTCATTGACATAAAACTCATATTAACCGGTTAGTACTTTCTTTTCCTATTTCATTGTACTGTCTTCACTTTAGATTCTTACATATTATATCTTGTCAAAATAAATACATGAAGTATCCAGGTTAGTTCCCATTTTCTTCAATATATTAGTTTATTATTTTGAAATATGTTCTTGCTTTGTTTGTTTGCTTTGTTGTAGTAAGATTGTATAATCATGATATATCGCTACATATTTGTATATTGCTTGTATTTTGCTTATGCTTTAAGCAAGATTTGAACTTTAAAGTTCAAGACATGAAGAGTTCGCCTGGACCGGAGATCTGAAATTTTATTACTCTACTTCGATTTTTTTTTTATTTATAATTTATGTTACTTTATTTATTTGCTTCTCTATGCGGTTTTGTAATAATTTTGTAAGTAACTCTCTATATAAATAATGAAAATTGGGGAAAATATATGGGGAGGGGATATACTTGCTACTTGCTTTATTTATTTATTTTTTAGTTTATCATAAATTTATGTGTTTGAATGCATGTGATCTAGTTATACTACTCATTTCCACATGCTTAGGTCCATTTATTCACGATATAAAAATTTATATGTTTTACAAGATGTTTACTTTATATATATATAAAAATAACAATAAAAATGATCTAAGAATAGTTCGTTAAATATCATTTATCATCATACATGTTTAAAAAATAATTTGTTTATTTTTATGTGTTATCTTTGTTTATGAAAAATCTCATTTAATAATTACTTTGATGATATTTCCACATTATAACCTGTACTTTAAGACTAAAACCATGAATATAGTTTCAAATAATAGCTTTGTCATATTAATTATCTAGACATTATATATGTAGGATCTACTAAATAATTTTGAATATAGTAATAATATATTCAGATTTAAATGTCATTTTAAGTAGACATTATGTTCATTGGATCTACAATTTTAATTACATCTTTAAATATTTTAATTAATATTTTTAACATGCTAGTCATTTGGAAATCATGTGCATGAGATTTTATGTTGAATATCATATAGCAAATCATGTCTATAGGACTTAATGAATATTTTAGTATTTTTATAGGAATTAAGTTATGCTTATAAGATGTCAAATATTTTCATTATATTGATTCACATAGAAATCATGTCTAATATAGTGTGTTGTCAATCCATGAATCATACCTATAGTTTTTTTTTAATAAAATTTAGAAATCATGCCATTAATATCATGTTTAGATCTAATTTAAAGCAATAGTTTGTTAATAAGGTCGTTGATTTTATGTTTGTTAGGACGTTGAAAGACTAAATCTTAGTTTACTATCCTTGTTATGTATTTAAAACGTGTCATCTAGTTTAATGTCTTGAACTTCCTTTAAATATACATATGAAAGTAATAATATGCCCAAAATCTTGCCTCGTTTGAGTTAAATTATCAATCCTCATACTATTTGAATAATTGTTAATTAATCAATTTTATATTAGAACATTCTCTTTATTTAAAATCATATTATTCCATATTTATAAACTTTATCCAAGATTTTCAGCAAAGTAGTAAAAAAATGTATTCTAAATATTAGGAAGAACTCACACGAGTTATTGTAGTTATCATGCTTATAGTTTCTGCGCCTTTAATAAATATTTCATCATATTTCTATATTTTAGAAATCATGTTCATAGGCTTAAATAATAATTTCAGCATATCTTTTGATTGTAAATATTTTAAGAACATTGTTTTATGTAGAAATCATACCCATAGATAAAAATTGATTTTGCCGGTTAAAATCATATCCCCTGTAATGTGACGTTATTATGTATAAAAATCATGTCTATAAGATTCTAACAAATATTTATTGTATTATTCCGTTTTGAGGCCATGTCTACATTTTAATAAATTTTTATTTCATTTAGAAACCATATCTATAGTATTTTAATAAATCTTCAGCATGTTATTAACTAAATCATATTAATAGGATTTATAAACACTATTAGTTAATAGCTAAAATTATCAAGCATGCCTTCTTTATTACAATCGCCTTTGTAATTAACATTGCCTTCATATATTAAAATAATGAAATTTATCGTCTATTTTATTCAAGTTTTATATTTTACAATATCTACGTCTGATTATATGCACACACATAATTATTATGACCTTCACAACTTATCTGTGTTTTCAAGCATGCTAATTAATTAATCTAGAGGCTTATTTGAGATTTTATATGCTAACTGCTTGTCCTATCTGTTTTGTTTGACGATGGGTCTAATTAGGACGCCTATATTTTCTTTGGTCTAAAACCTACCCTAATAGTATATCCAATGCCTCTTGGACATTAAGTTGGGTCGATAGACACGCTTTAGGACGTTAGTTATTATTTATTTTAGATCGCTTTAGGATTATAATAATAAATAAACTTAAGAGGGGTAGGGGTAATTAGGCCCTTCGGAAATGATGGAAGTTGACCCGAGCAGAAAAATGACAAAAACTTTATATATTTTGTCTTCCGATTAATGAGCCGGCGCTGATCCGAAGAAAATAAGAATGTAGATAATTTTATTTCCTGTCGACTTTTAAATATTTTTGTTTGTATTTGGGGTAGTTTAATATTTTAAAACTCAATGATTTTTCGCATCTTTAATCTTATTAGAGATTTCACCCAAATTAGATTTACAACATATTATATATTCATATATCTACACTTGTCTATTATCTTATTCATTTTTTTTCTTTCTATTGTGGCTACAAATAAAATAACCATTTGCTAATACTAGACATTTATTTTACCATAAATTAAGTAAGTTAATTATTTAAATGATTTTAAAATATACATTTGTATTTTTATATATTTTAAGTATATTATTTATTATTTATTTACACAATAAATATATTATTATTAAATTTGGGTCATTCATATATAAGATGTATATATATGACATACCTTATATTTTCACTATATTTTTTTAATTTAATAAAACCTTTCTTCTTAATATTTCTAAAACAAAACAAAAATGAATAAATATCCCTAATCATTTTTCTAAAACTAAATTTAAGGACTATCTTTGGATAGGCTCTGAGGGATGCCTAATACCTTCCCCTCGAGTAACTAAAACCCTTACTTAGAATCTCACAGGTTTCGCAAATCAAAACAGAGTTTACATTTACAATGGTTTTCCTAATATTTTCCTTAAAATTAGGTGGCGACTCTAAACAAACAATTTCAAAATCAGAGGCATAGCCACTTTTATGTTGCGAACTATTTTGACCCGCTCGAAAATAGGGTGCGACAGCTTGGCGACTCTGCTGGGGAAACCCCATGCACTTAGCATTTTAGGTTTTAACCTTAGTAAAATTTAGTTTTAGAATTATGGGATATTTGTTTATGACTTGCCTTTTATTTGTTTTAATTATTTATTTTGATTTGTTATATTACTTGTTATTTGAAAGGACGCAAGCTAAATCCAAACTTGCGCTCCTTATTTGCTTGAAAAACACTACATGTTATTGATATTCTTACACTGTCACTTGCATTTTCTATCGAGTCTTTGGCCGTACACAATACACACACTGGTTCACGCGGGGAGTGTCTCACACTCCCCCAAACCTACTTTTGGATTCTTTAGTTTCAGAGTTTGCACAATAAGATTAGTGTGCCTTCTCGCAAAAATTCAGTCAACTCTTGAATATCTAGGAAAAATTCTTACTCTAGAAAATAGGCCATGATGCATACACCTTAGGCGAGGCGATGCAATGCACCGTCTTCGCAATTAGGAAATCCACCCTTTGTCAAAGGTTATACACCTAACGACATATTTGTTTTGTGAAAGTTGTTATGAATGATCCAAAGAAAAAGAACACATGACGGATTTGGAATAAACATACTTATCATACCCTTACCTTTCTTTCAGATGAATATCAACCAAAACCTCCCAAACATTCAGATGGTTGTTTCGGCCCCCCATACAATACAAAATTGGTGGCAAAACATTCGTAGGGCGCATGGTGTTGAGATCAGAAGGCATTTAGGTGCTTTGTTGTCGCTCATGGGAATTCGAGCCAACAAGATCTTCATTATATTACTGATGGAGTTTTGGGACCCAAGCACTGTGACCTTTAAGTTCTTGGATTTTGAAATCACTCCAACACTAGAGGAATTTAGTATTTTTCTTGAATTACCAATAAGAGGAAGAACACCAATATGTCCATCAACCATAAGTACAGAAGGTTTCCTTGGGTTGTTGGGGCTGCGTGTCTTGCCATCACTAAGGCGTGCAGAAAATGGAAAGGTAAAGTTGGACTATCTTTTCCAAAGATTTGGTCGTCTCGAGAGCTTCGATAAGCACCGAGATGAATTTGCATGCACTCGTAGACAATGGATGCATATGAGACCAAGGGTATTTGTGATGGCCTTTTTGGGGGCTATGGTCTTCCCAATGAGGTTTCATTCGATAAATATCAACATTCTGCCAATTGTAATGGAACTTTTTGCGGTACCGCATAACTATTCCTTGGTGCATATAATTCTCGCTGAAGTATTTCGATCATTGTCAGCATGCACAAGGGGGAATAACTTCTTTGGGGGCTGTAATTTATTATTACAGATCTGGGCAATAGAGCACTTCTATCGCCGAGAACCACAAAGGGACTACACAATAGACGCCCGCAATTTGATCCAAAGCCACAATGATCGTCTTAGGTATTGGGACGCACCTATGGGAGAGGAAGAATGGCGTCCGTTTTTGACCAACCTCACAGGAGATTCCATCCACTGGAAGTATTTTTGGACGAGAGGATCGGTTTTTGTCAGGACGCAATACCTCTATTTCATTAATCTGGTCGGGCTAGGAGGTATTCAGCCATATGCTCCTCTCCGAGTGTTACGACAATTCGGAGTTGTCCAAGACATACCATTATGGGCAAATATGGCACTACACGAGGATGATCTCACTGTGGTCCCAGCAGGGCGTATAAGGAATTTGCAATTAGAATGGGATCACATGATTACGATAGAGGCAGGAAATGAAAAATGGTGCACGCCAGAATATTATGTGTGGCGTACCACTGTGAGACATTTGGCTCGGCCAAGTACGAAGGGGATTGTGGGTGTTGCGGACAACCAATGGATTAATTGGGTTAAGCAGGGAGTACTCCCTCACATTGAATTCACAACACCAATGTACAATCAAATAATTCCAGGATCAGTAGATCATTTGATACCAATGATCGAAGAAGATTCAGAGGAAGATCCTGAAGAGGATCCAAGTGAAGATCCTGAGGAGCCGGAAGAGGAAGATCCGGAAGAAGATCCAGAAGAGGACCCAGAGGAAAAAGCTCACTCTGAGTATGGTTCGATAGGGTTCGATGAAGAGGTAGGATCGAACCAGATTGACGAACTGTCGGAGTACTATCTAGGGCCCTATTATGATTATGATGATGATGATGATGCTCCAACATGGCCTTAGAGTTTCATTCTTATCATGTGCTTTCTCATCCTTTTGTTCGCCTTATGGCCTCCATGTAATTTCATTTTTTAGATTTCTGCCCATGTACTTCATTACAAAGATCCAAGGCATCTTTGATTAATAAAATTATGTTATTCCAAATCCGAAATGTGTTTAATGGATCATTTATCATCAAATTGATTGCAATATATGTCATCCTCTAGCAAAAAGAGGCTATGTATAGGACACATTTGAATGTCGTTAACTTGGCGTGTATGTGTATTATATACTTGTTGTACTTTTAAATCTTTCCCAAACTAACATACTTTCCTTTTTCTTTCTTTTATTTTGTTTTGTTAATCCCTAAAAGAACGTTGATTTGTGTCGACTTGCGAACTGGCTGACTCACGATACAACCTTCGATCAAGGGGAAGGATGACAGGTGGAGAAGAATTTAATGCTGCTGCAAACATAATGATACCAGTAGAAAATCCTGAAAGTTCTCAAAATATAGCCGACATCCAAAATGACGAGAAGATGGCTCACATGGCGCAAGAGCTTGAGATTTTGAGAGAGGAACTACGTCAAGTGCGAGACTTGGCCAAGCTTTCGGCTACTACCTTCCCAAGTTTCAAGATGCCCAGCTACCTCCCTAGAGCTGACCTGCCTCCTACAGATTCTCCAAACATGCCTAAACGTGCTCCCATTCATGGTCAAGCACCATTAGCTCATCCGTCTGCAATCAGGACTGCTCCTGACCTTCCCACTCAAGACCCCGTCACACCTACCTACCCAGTGACAAACCAGATATTTGGAGCACACACCGTCGCTCCTTATGATTCACAGATCCCACCTGTATATGCTGTTGAGGCCCCTACTTTCACGACACCGGTTAGGGTCAAGGTCTCGCATGAGGTGGACCAATATGCAGAGATGGAGAAGGATGCCCGATTGAAAGAAGATGAGTCAATAGACGCTCAACTTCGAGGTCTAAGAAAGGCGTTGAAAAACCTACAAGTCTCTAGGGGAACAGAGAGCCTAGATTATGATGACTTATGTATCCACCCAGATATTGACATGCCGGTAGGATACAAGCCCCCAAAGTTTGACATATTTGATGGAAAGAGCGATCCTCACGCACATCTGAGGGCATACTGTGACAAGTTAGTCGGTGTAGGGAGAAATGAGAAACTAAGAATGAAGTTGTTCATTCGAAGTCTATCTGGAGAAGCGTTGACCTGGTATACACGCCAGGATCCTCGCAAATGGTATAACTGGCAGGAAATGGCCGAGGATTTCATGAATCGTTTCAGATTTAATACTGAAATCACTGCGGACAGGTTCTCATTAGCCAACATACAAAAGAAACCATCGGAGGACTTCCAGGAGTATGCACGACGTTGGAGAACCGAGGCTGCAAGGGTTCAACCACCGCTCGATGAGAGTGAGCTCTCAAAATACTTTATTCGAGCACAAGAAGGTATCTACTTTGACAAGATGATGTCAATGATGGGCCAAAAGTTTGCAGAATTGGTCAAGATGGGAGATTTTATAGAGGAAGGCATCAAATCAGGTAAAATTCAGTCCATGGCTGCATTGCAAGCTGCAAGTAAGGCCATACAATCAGGATCCATTGGTGGCATCAAGAAGAAAAGGGAGGATGTTTCAGTCGTCAATTACCAACATGGAGGACAATCCCACCAATACCCAAAAAATCCCCAAATTGTTGCACATACTCCATACACCTCGTATCCAGTGTATAATACCCGACCACACTATAATCCACCTCGAGCACCAACATACCAAAGTCCAACAAGACCACATGTCCCACTCCAAGCACCAACCCACCAAAACAGACCAGCATATGTGCCAAGACCACGTCCAAATCTCGAAGCCAGAAATACTCGCACCTATACACCCATTGCTGAACCTTATGCTCAATTGTTTGAAAGGTTAAGGATAGCAGGAGTACTACAGCCAGTTGAGGGAAAACTCCCCGACCCAATCCCTTACAATTTTGATGGAAACAAGCGATGCGCTTACCACTCGGGAATCCAAGGGCATGACACAGAAGATTGTTATGGCTTGAAAAACCAGGTTGAGACGTTGATCAGAAGAGGAATAATAAAATGCACTCCAACACCTCCGAATGTGAACAACAACCCTTTGCCAAATCATGAGAATCGAGAAGTCAACATGATTTCTCTAGAAGAAGAGTACAACTTGGGAGAAACCATCACGCCTGTCTGGAACGCCGAAGAAGCTGCCACTGCATCTCCAGTGCAACCTATTATCACTGTTCAGCTAAAGGAACCTCTTACTGTCCAAACATATCTCCCGAGAGTTGTAGTAACCACTACAGTTGCTAGAAAGGCTGAGTTTGACACCAAAGAAGTCCCATAGGATTATAAAACAGAAGCCAAGGGCAAGATGATTGACACCGCTGTGGCTCAGGGGATGACTAGATCAGGAAGGTGCTATACTCCCGAGAATCTGGATCAAGGAGTTATTGGGAAGGAGCCGAATCCCAAGAAGAATGTTACGGATGCTGAAGTCACAGAATTTTGGAGAAAGATGCAGCCGAAAGACTATTCAGTCGAAGAGCAACTGAAAAAGACATCGGCTCATATATCCATAATGTCTTTGCTAATGAGTTCTGAGGCTCATAGGAATGCTTTGATGAAGGTGTTAAATGGGGTTTGCATTCCAAAAGAGACCGCAAGTGAAACCTTAGCTGCAACAATTGGACAAGTGTTGGAATCTAACAAAATCTCTTTCCATGATAATGAGCTACCAACGGAAGGGACTGGACACAACAAAGCACTTCATATCGCGGTCAAATGTCGTGATAAGATTGTGACCCGAGTTCTGATTGATGGCGGTTCTGGATGTAACATCTGCCCTTTCACAACTCTGAGAGTTTTAGGCTTGAATATGGGAGATATAGAGGAAAGTCGTGTAAAGGTGAGAGCTTTTGATGGAGCATAGAGAAGCGTCATTGGAGAAATCCATCTCACATTGCAAGTGGGACTAGCAGAATTCCCTATTTTATTTTAAGTGATGGATGTGTCATCAAACTACAACCTGTTGCTGGGAAGACCATTGGTCCATATGGCAAAAGCAGTTCCTTCAACTCTTCATCAATGTGTAAAGTTTGAGTGGGGTCACACAGAAGTTACTATTCATGGGGAGCTCAATCACCCCATCTATTCTGTTAATTCTGTTCCAATAAATGAGGAATTAGATGGAGCCACTTTTCACACTTTAGAAATCATGCAAGCTGTGAGGATTGACGAGAAGTTAGAGTCGGTTGGTGTGAAATTGTCAGGGGCATCGAAGATGGTCGTAGCAGAGATGTTGAAATACGGGTATCAGCCTAAGACAGGACTTGGACCTAGGGCCAATGGCATAGTTGAACCCATCCAGCTGAAGCATCAGAAAGGTACCACTGGACTCGGATATGGATCTACATCCGGACGAGTCCACAACAGGGGATCCATCAAGACAACGTTTGTACCAGAGCAAGTTCCGATTCTAGATCACGCATCTAACGATGACATAGTGGAAGGAATAGGAAATTTGTTCGTGGCCATGATTGGAGAAGAGGAAGAGATAGATCTCCGCAAATTGAGCATCCGTGATTCCAAGCCTAGAGAAAGCTTGCAGAATTGGACCGTCAGTCCTTCCCTGTTTCGACAAAAGTCCTGCATTCATATTAAAAATCCTAGTTCAACGGTTATGACATGTAATGAATCCATCGAGCAAAGTGAAAAGAATGAACACGATCAAGAAGAATATGATGAAAGCATGATGCCTGAAAATCTACCACAGGAGATCGAGAAGTTTGAAAGTCAGGAGAAACCTAATATGGATGAAACAGAGGTTGTCAATTTAGGAGATGAGGAAACTGTGAAGGAAACCCGAATTAGCATACATTTGGAGGCCGAAAGAAAGAAGGAGTTAATAGAATTACTTAGGCAACATGTCGACATATTTGCTTGGTCTTATGACGATATGCCAGGGTTATGCACCGATATCGTTTCACATAGACTACCAATTGATCCCACCTGCCTACCCGTTAAACAAAAGACAAGAAAGTTCAAGCCAGACTTGAGTCTAAGGATCAAAGAAGAGGTAACCAAGCAGATTGAGGCGAACATTGTGAGGGTCACAAATTACCCCACTTGGTTGGCAAATATAGTACCAGTGCCAAAAAAGGATGGAAAGATCAGAATATGTGTGGACTATCGAGATCTCAACAGAGCTAGTCCTAAGGATGATTTCCCTCTCCCAAATATCCATATACTCATTGACAATTGTGCAAAACATGAATTGCAATCATTTGTCGATTGTTTCGCGGGATATCACCAGATATTGATGAATAAAGACGATGCAGAAAAGACAACATTTATCACTCCATGGGGGGTATATTGCTATAGAGTAATGCCATTTGGCCTAAAAAATGCTGGTGCAACCTATATGAGGGCCATGACCACCCTCTTTCATGATATGATCCACAAGGAGATTGAAGTATATGTGGACGATATCATTATCAAATCCAAAAGGAGTTTGGACCACCTATATGATTTGCGAAAATTCTTTGAGAGGTTGCGAAAGTATAATCTAAAATTAAATCCAGCAAAGTGTGCATTTGGAGTACCTGCAGGAAAACTGTTAGGATTCATTATTAGCAGGAGAGGCATAGAGTTGGACCCCTCTAAGATCAAAGCAATTCAAGAATTACCTCCCCCGAAGACCAGGAAGGACGTGATGAGTTTCTTGGGAAGGCTTAACTACATCAGTCGGTTCATAGCACAATCCACAGTAATTTGTGAACCCATTTTCAAATTACTTAAGAAGGATGCTGCCACAAAATGGACGGAGGAATGTCAAAGGGCTTTCGACAAAATCAAAGAATATTTGTCCAACCCGCCAGTATTAGTCCCACCTGAGCCTGGGAGGCCGTTGCTACTATACTTATCTGTCATGGATAATGCATTTGGATGCGTATTGGGACAACATGATCAGACAGGTAGAAGAGAGCAAGCCGTTTATTACTTGAGCAAGAAGTTCACACCGTATGAGGCAAGATATACCTCGTTGGAACGAACATGTTGTGCTTTGACTTGGATCGCGCAGAAATTTAGGCATTACCTGTCTGCATACACCACGTACTTAATCTCAAGATTGGATCCACTCAAGTACATCTTTCAAAAACCAATGCCTACAGGTATATTGGCAAAATGGCAAATTTTGTTGAGCGAGTTCGACATTGTGTACGTGACACAAAAGGCCATCAAAGGACAAGCCTTGGCTGACCACCTCGCAGAAAATCCAGTGGATCAAGATTATGAGCCTCTAAAAACTTACTTCCCTGATGAAGAAGTATTATTTGTAGGAGAAGACGTATCAGAACGATACGATGGTTGGAGGATGTTTTTTGATGGAGCATCAAATTCCAAAGGGGTTGGAATAGGAGCGGTTTTAATTTCAGAAAAGGGTCAATATTACCCAATTTCAGCCAAGATTAGGTTTGATTGCACCAATAACATGGCAGAGTATGAAGCTTGTATTCTCGGACTTAGAATGGCCATAGACATGAACGTCAAAGAGCTTTTGGTCATAGGTGATTCTGATTTATTGGTTCATCAGGTGCAAGGAGAATGGGCTGCTAAGAATGTGAAGATCCTTCCTTATTTGCATTGCATAAAGGAGTTGAGTAGGAGATTCACAAAGATTGACTTCAAACATGTCCCTCGAGCTCAAAATGAATTTGCCGATGCTTTGGCAACAATATCCTCAATGATTCAACATCCGGACAAGAATTACATCGACCCTATTGAAGTAAAGTTATATGATCGACATGCATATTGTTTTCATGTTGATGAGGAATTGGATGGAAGACCATGGTACTATGACATCAAGAGATTGATAGAAGCACGAGAATATCCCGAAAATGCCACCAGCAAGCAAAAAGGGACTCTGAGAAGGATGGCCAATCATTTCTTTCTTAATGGAGAAATTTTGTATAGGAGGACTCCAGATTTAGGATTGCTAAGATGTGTTGACGCCAAGGAAGCGACGAGACTTTTAGAAGAAATACATGCAGGAACATGTGGACCTCATATGAATGGGTTCACTCTAGCTAAGAAGATCTTAAGAGCTGGATATTTTTGGATGACCATGGAGAGAGATGGCATTCGATACATGCAGAAGTGTCATCAATGCCAAGTGCATGGAGATTTTATACGAGTTCCACTAAATGAGCTCAATGTTATGGGTTCCCCATGGCCATTTTCTTCTTGGGGCATGGATGTAATTGGACCCATAGAGCCTCCTGCATCAAATGGACATCGTTTCATCCTTGTGGCTATTGATTATTTTACAAAATGGGTCGAAGCTTCGACATATAAGGCAGTAACTAAGAAAGTCGTGGCAGATTTTGTCCGTGACAATATCATTTGTCGATTTGGGATTCCAGAATCAATTATAACAGATAATGCGGCCAATCTCAATAGCGATCTTATGAAGGAAATTTGTGAGCGATTCAAGATTGCTCATCGAAATTCCACAACTTATCGTCCACAGATGAATGGAGCAGTTGACGCAGCAAACAAGAACATCAAGAAGATTTTGAGGAAAATAGTGGATGGTCACAGACAATGGCATGAGAAGTTACCATATGCTCTGCTCGGTTATCGTACCACAATCAGAACTTCCACTGGGGCAACTCCTTATATGTTGGTTTATGGTTCAGAAGCAGTAATACCTGCTGAAGTGGAAATACCATCTTTAAGGATTATTCAAGAGGTCGGTTTAGATGATGCAGAATGGATTCGCAGCAGGATTGAACAGTTGATGCTCATTGATGAGAAAAGAATGGATGCAGTTTGTCATGGTCAACTTTACCAAAACAGAATGGCCAAAGCATTTAACAAGAAGGTCAAGCCTCGACAGTTCACACCAGGACAATTAGTATTGAAGAAGATATTTCCTCACCAAGGAGAAGCTAAAGGAAAATTTGCACCAAACTGGCAAGGTCCTTACATGGTTCATAGAGTATTATCTGGAGGAGCAGTAATCTTGGCAGAAATGGACGGTACAGTGAGCACGAAGCCAATCAACTCAGACTCCATCAAGAAGTACTACATCTGAAGACATAAAGACTAGCTTTCATTTTTTTACTCTTACATTCCATGTAAACAGAACTACGTCTCGACCTGACTTCCCACGGTGGGGTACGTAGGCAGCCCACATCGGGTTCGGTCCTCTTTTAGAAAATCCAAAAACATCATTTCCATGTATTTAGAACTACGCTCGACCTGACTTCCCTCGGCGGGATACGTAGGCAATCCTTGCCGGATTCGGTCCCTTTATAGTTTAACTTTTCTATTGTACTCGAACTATGTCCTGACCTGATTCCACTTGGATACGTAGGCAACCTTAAGGGTTCGGTCATACCTTAGAAAACTCTCCTTTAGTTAGGTATCATTAGAACGTGAAGGATCTCGCGAATAAATCAAGAGAAGCATCGTCACAAGACAAGACTACAAGAAAGATTACATTTGGATATGGAGAAGCATGATGGACTCCAAATCATGTCATAACCTTAAGATGATCCAGGATTACTCTCTCTCTCTCTCTATATATATATATATATATATATATATATATATATGATGATATACTCTTTTATCTAAAAACAAACTACTATTTTTATTTATTTATTTTTATTCATTTGTTTTCTTATTTATTTATATATTTTTTTTAAAAAAAAAATGCTTTTCTACTATTCCACCTACTAAGTCTCTAGGTTAAGATACTACGGACGGACTATAGAGGTATTGGAGGTTCCCAGTGACGAGGCCTGAATCAGCGAGTCGATACAAATCAACACCCCCTCCCAAACTAAAATTTTCTTTGAGCGCAGGAAAACAGAAGATCGAGGAAGACAACCTCAAGTCTAGAGGATGACTGCAGACGCCATTCGACTTCTCAAAATCATAAGCCAAAATATTCTTCCCTTACTTTATTTATCAGAAATACTTTATACTTCGATGTGCTGTCTAAAGGATTTCCCTTTAAATCTTTGCAGGTATGATCGAGATCCGGATCAAAATACTGAAGACAAGGGGGGCCCATATGATAAATAGGATAGTTTATTTTTGTCAAATATAACTCCATCAATTGGAGCTTATCTTCTAACCTCGTCAACAACTCCTCCGTCGGAGAATATCATCTAACTGCGTCAAACAAGCTCCCTCGATTGGAGAACGCCATCTAACACCATTCAAAACTCCGCTGACCAGAGGCTGTATATATCTATCACCGTTCGATTGTATATATCCACCGAATATTGTATATAGCGAACATCATTCAAACTCCGTCGTCTGAAGACTGTATATAACAAATATTGTCCAAACTTCGACGTCTGGAGGCTGTATATACCAAATAGTCCAAATTCTACCATTTGGAGGTTGTACATAGCAAACCCCATCAAACTCCTTCGATCAGGAGCATGCATACTACAACGTCGTACATTTACAGTTAAATTTACATTACCAGTTTTACACCGCCGGATATAGGCGTCACTTTACAATCTCTACACCGCCGGATACAGGCTTTACTTTATAATCTCTACACCGCCGGATACAGGCGTTACTTTACAAGTTTTACATCGCCGGATACAGGCGTTACATTACAGTTTTACATCGCCGGATACAGGCGTTACATTTACAATTTCTACACCGCCGGATACAGGCGTTACTTTATAGTTTTACAGCGCCGGATACAGGCGTTACATTTACAAGTTTTACATCGCCGGATACAGGCGTTACTTTACAGTTTTACACCGCCGGATACAGGCGTTACATTTACAATTTCTACACCGCCGGATACAGGCGTTACTTTACAAGTCTTACACCGCCGGATACAGGCGTTACATTTACAAGTTTTACATCGCCGGATACAGGCGTTACTTTACAAGTCTTACACCGCCGGATACAGGCGTTACATTTACAAGTCTTACACCGCCGGATACAGGCGTTACATTTACAAGTTTTACATCGCCGGATACAAGCGTTACATTTACAAGCTCTACACCGACGGATATAGGCGTTTACATTACAATCACTCCACTAGACGGAGGACACTAACACTACAACATAGAACTCCTTTTAAGCAACAAACTAGAGCAAGCTAGTAGAATGTCAAGCATCCCTAGCTACGCCAATGATTCTCTTTCGAAACTCAACTGGACTCGATTCTCCAAGTTTTGGATTTGAATAACTCTTTCATGTCTCAGCATCACCATGACTCGATACTGGGGCAATTTATTTTGAAAATTCCCATTCTTTTCTCTACCATAGGTTTTTAGTAGAAATTACTCTGGAGCATTTCTCATTCCGAGTTTGTTTCTTAGAATTACCTCCAACCTGATTTCCCACATACTAGAATATGCTAATAACCTCGGTTCGAGCGTTGATTATATTCATTCTATTCGTGCTAACATCCCTATACGTTCATCCCTCTTAAGAACTCGGTGTCACCATAATCCAACACTGGGGCAAATTTTGAATTCGATCAAAATTTGTTGTGATTCTACAATCCAGAACTACACACGGCCTGATTCTCGTATAACCAGAGATATGTAGGCAACTTGAAACTGAAGTATCGGCTGCAATATTTTTTCAACTCCCACTCATTTTATTAGGTCCCTCTGAGGTTGTCTCATCGGTCGGACAAAATCGGCTACTCTGTCAAATTTCTTTGCTTGTCAATTCATCCCTCATTCCCAAGCAAAGAAGGGGCAAGCTGTTGACACCCAAATTTGGCCGACCTATAATTATTTTTTGAATTACTATCTTAATAGATAAACATTTTTTTTAAAAATTATTTTCTTGAATTATATATATATATATATATATGTATAAAGTTAATTATTTTTAGTTTTTACCAAAAAATAATAATAATAATAATAGTAATAAAAATCATATATTTTAGATTTCATAGCTTATAATATTTTTATTTATTAATATTATTAACATCATTTTTTTTTGTTTATGAAAATAACAAGCTTTGTACATTCAAATATTTTTCACATTATTTAGTATATATTATACGTGTGTGTATGTGTTTTCTTTCTAAAACATTACTTAACTAAGTATATTTTACCAATTTACTTATTCATATTAATTTGTGCATATTTCACACCTATTTTAATACGACTTATATGCATATCCATATAAAGTTGTTACTTAATTAAGTTTATTATGTATTTTAGTTAATATATATGTCATACATCTATTTTAGTATGCATTATATACATATGTTGCATCACGTATATATACATATATATATATATATGTCACTTAACTGAGTCTTTTTTTTATAATTTACTTATTCATATTAATATATACGTATTACATCTATTTTAATAGGTCTTATGTACATATGTATATAAAAGGGTTATTATTTAAGTTTATTATATATTTTTACTTGTTTAGGTTAACATATCTATTTTAGTATGTATTATATACATATGACATTTTATATGTATATACGCAAATATTTATATTGTATGTACATGCATATTTACTTTACATATATAATATTATAATTTTATAAATTTATGATTTTACTTATTCAACATGTATTTGACAAATTAATTAGATGACATTTTATTTTTACAATTACTTATAATTATTTCCTAATCAAATTTTAATGTAGTCTACTTTTATATTCAATTTTAATCTCAACCGTACATTACATTTTTGATCCATGGCCATAACTAATTCTATCATTTTTTATTATTATTACCCAAATCCTAAACCTAAAGGAATTTTTTTCCTTTTCATTATATTTTTTTGGGGTCATCTTCTCCAAAGAGAAGAGAAGACACACCCGCCGCCACCCCTATACTCCTCTTGATCTCCCTTTTTCCCTTTTCTTTTCTCTCCTCTCCGGCGAACAACCACCGGACAGCAGCCGCCAACAATTGGCAGCAACCAGCAGCAGCACAACGCCATCAGCAGCTCCAACAGTAGCCGCGACGCACAGCTGCAACAGCCACCAACGACCCCTCGCACACACCCACACCTCCGTCTCTCTCCCTTCTTCGACGAGCAGCGCCACAACCAGCAGCAGCCGCTGCTCTTCATCTCCAGCGAACCCGACGACAAGCATCTTCATGGACAGGGACTTGGTCGAACAAAAGGCTTTGGTTTTGCTCTGCTAAAGACGGATCTTGATAGATCTGTCCAAGTTAGTGTTCTCATCTTTACAAATTCTTACTTTTGATTTTGATTTCGATTTGGTCTGTATGATTTTTATGTATGCTTGTTCCGAGTGAAAATTGTTGTGTTGCGAATGGATTCCTACATTTTTTCTTTAGATTCTTGGTTATGATGATTACTCCTGTCATTGTTAATATCCTGTATGTATTCTTGATTATTGAAGTGGTATGTAAATATTGGGGGTAGCTCGGGTGTTATTCATCAGCTTAGACATATTTGTTTTATTATTATTAGCTTACTTATACATAAATTCTTTGATTGGAGTCTTTGATTTAGAAAGTAATGGTAATAATATGCATAACTGTTTTCTTTTCTTGGTAGAATAAATTTTGTTTTCTTTTGCATAAAAGGTGATTATGGTAAATTCATAGATTGTTATTTCAATTATTTTAGAATTATACAACAACCTTGATATTAATTATTTACAAAAGGTTGGATTTTCATTGATTTTTCTTGTAAAATAGCTGTATGAAAATTAGTATTCTAAGTATGATTGATATGCCTTAATTACTTGGTTACTACTCGTGTGCTTGGCTTTGACAATTCTTGGCCTTAAAATTTGGTTCTTCCTATTTTTTAATGTTTCCTCTTGCCTTGAATATTAGACTGGACAGATTGTTACTTGTTTTATTGTGGTAGATCTAAGTATATGTTAGTGAACATTGATTTTAGGTTTACTTCTACTTATAATTTAATTATTTCTCTAATTAAGTTTGAATCAATTTCTTTACCATTATTGACATTGGGTCCCATTGGCATAACTTTTGACTTTTTGAAACATCTTTTGAGTAATTTTAGGAGCAAATCTTGGAAATTTGATAGAATTTGATTTTGTTGACAAATTTTTTCAAAAAAAAAAAAGGAATCCCTTTTGAAATTGGTGGCTACTTTAAGACTTATGTAGCAAAAGTTTGAAAAAAGAGTAAAAGTCTTTTTACTAACTTGTTTCTTGAAATTATTTGATGGATTATAAAAGAGGACCTTTCCTACAGACAGAGAAACGGACACAGAACAGAGAGAGAGAAAAGACAACAAACAGACAAAAAAAAAAGAAGGGACGAAACACATAAGAAAAACAAAATACATTAGAATACAAGATAGCGCTTTAACAAAAATACTTAATTGCTTTTGAGTTCTTTCTTTTGCCTCTTTGCTACTTCAACTTGTTTGGATCTCGGATATTGCTACCGCTTTTCATTGACATAAAACTCATATTAACCGGTTAGTACTTTCTTTTCCTATTTCATTGTACTGTCTTCACTTTAGATTCTTACATATTATATCTTGTCAAAATAAATACATGAAGTATCCAGGTTAGTTCCCATTTTCTTCAATATATTAGTTTATTATTTTGAAATATGTTCTTGCTTTGTTTGTTTGCTTTGTTGTAGTAAGATTGTATAATCATGATATATCGCTACATATTTGTATATTGCTTGTATTTTGCTTATGCTTTAAGCAAGATTTGAACTTTAAAGTTCAAGACATGAAGAGTTCGCCTGGACCGGAGATCTGAAATTTTATTACTCTACTTTGATTTTTTTTTTATTTATAATTTATGTTACTTTATTTATTTGCTTCTCTATGCGGTTTTGTAATAATTTTGTAAGTAACTCTCTATATAAATAATGAAAATTGGGGAAAATATATGGGGAGGGGATATACTTGCTACTTGCTTTATTTATTTATTTTTTAGTTTATCATAAATTTATGTGTTTGAATGCATGTGATCTAGTTATACTACTCATTTCCACATGCTTAGGTCCATTTATTCACGATATAAAAATTTATATGTTTTACAAGATGTTTACTTTATATATATATAAAAATAACAATAAAAATGATCTAAAAATAGTTCGTTAAATATCATTTATCATCATACATGTTTAAAAAATAATTTGTTTATTTTTATGTGTTATCTTTGTTTATGAAAAATCTCATTTAATAATTACTTTGATGATATTTCCACATTATAACCTGTACTTTAAGACTAAAACCATGAATATAGTTTCAAATAATAGCTTTGTCATATTAATTATCTAGACATTATATATGTAGGATCTACTAAATAATTTTGAATATAGTAATAATATATTCAGATTTAAATGTCATTTTAAGTAGACATTATGTTCATTGGATCTACAATTTTAATTACATCTTTAAATATTTTAATTAATATTTTTAACATGCTAGTCATTTGGAAATCATGTGCATGAGATTTTATGTTGAATATCATATAGCAAATCATGTCTATAGGACTTAATGAATATTTTAGTATTTTTATAGGAATTAAGTTATGCTTATAAGATGTCAAATATTTTCATTATATTGATTCACATAGAAATCATGTCTAATATAGTGTGTTGTCAATCCATGAATCATACCTATAGTTTTTTTTTAATAAAATTTAGAAATCATGCCATTAATATCATGTTTAGATCTAATTTAAAGCAATAGTTTGTTAATAAGGTCGTTGATTTTATGTTTGTTAGGACGTTGAAAGACTAAATCTTAGTTTACTATCCTTGTTATGTATTTAAAACGTGTCATCTAGTTTAATGTCTTGAACTTCCTTTAAATATACATATGAAAGTAATAATATGCCCAAAATCTTGCCTCGTTTGAGTTAAATTATCAATCCTCATACTATTTGAATAATTGTTAATTAATCAATTTTATATTAGAACATTCTCTTTATTTAAAATCATATTATTCCATATTTATAAACTTTATCCAAGATTTTCAGCAAAGTAGTAAAAAAATGTATTCTAAATATTAGGAAGAACTCACACGAGTTATTGTAGTTATCATGCTTATAGTTTCTGCGCCTTTAATAAATATTTCATCATATTTCTATATTTTAGAAATCATGTTCATAGGCTTAAATAATAATTTCAGCATATCTTTTGATTGTAAATATTTTAAGAACATTGTTTTATGTAGAAATCATACCCATAGATAAAAATTGATTTTGCCGGTTAAAATCATATCCCCTGTAATGTGACGTTATTATGTATAAAAATCATGTCTATAAGATTCTAACAAATATTTATTGTATTATTCCGTTTTGAGGCCATGTCTACATTTTAATAAATTTTTATTTCATTTAGAAACCATATCTATAGTATTTTAATAAATCTTCAGCATGTTATTAACTAAATCATATTAATAGGATTTATAAACACTATTAGTTAATAGCTAAAATTATCAAGCATGCCTTCTTTATTACAATCGCCTTTGTAATTAACATTGCCTTCATATATTAAAATAATGAAATTTATCGTCTATTTTATTCAAGTTTTATATTTTACAATATCTACGTCTGATTATATGCACACACATAATTATTATGACCTTCACAACTTATCTGTGTTTTCAAGCATGCTAATTAATTAATCTAGAGGCTTATTTGAGATTTTATATGCTAACTGCTTGTCCTATCTGTTTTGTTTGACGATGGGTCTAATTAGGACGCCTATATTTTCTTTGGTCTAAAACCTACCCTAATAGTATATCCAATGCCTCTTGGACATTAAGTTGGGTCGATAGACACGCTTTAGGACGTTAGTTATTATTTATTTTAGATCGCTTTAGGATTATAATAATAAATAAACTTAAGAGGGGTAGGGGTAATTAGGCCCTTCGGAAATGATGGAAGTTGACCCGAGCAGAAAAATGACAAAAACTTTATATATTTTGTCTTCCGATTAATGAGCCGGCGCTGATCCGAAGAAAATAAGAATGTAGATAATTTTATTTCCTGTCGACTTTTAAATATTTTTGTTTGTATTTGGGGTAGTTTAATATTTTAAAACTCAATGATTTTTCGCATCTTTAATCTTATTAGAGATTTCACCCAAATTAGATTTACAACATATTATATATTCATATATCTACACTTGTCTATTATCTTATTCATTTTTTTTCTTTCTATTGTGGCTACAAATAAAATAACCATTTGCTAATACTAGACATTTATTTTACCATAAATTAAGTAAGTTAATTATTTAAATGATTTTAAAATATACATTTGTATTTTTATATATTTTAAGTATATTATTTATTATTTATTTACACAATAAATATATTATTATTAAATTTGGGTCATTCATATATAAGATGTATATATATGACATACCTTATATTTTCACTATATTTTTTTAATTTAATAAAACCTTTCTTCTTAATATTTCTAAAACAAAACAAAAATGAATAAATATCCCTAATCATTTTTCTAAAACTAAATTTAAGGACTATCTTTGGATAGGCTCTGAGGGATGCCTAATACCTTCCCCTCGAGTAACTAAAACCCTTACTTAGAATCTCACAGGTTTCGCAAATCAAAACAGAGTTTACATTTACAATGGTTTTCCTAATATTTTCCTTAAAATTAGGTGGCGACTCTAAACAAACAATTTCAAAATCAGAGGCATAGCCACTTTTATGTTGCGAACTATTTTGACCCGCTCGAAAATAGGGTGCGACAAAATGCAGTACTAAAATCCAATCTAGTACCTAACTCAGCATGAAAGGTCCTCCAAAAGTTAGAAGTAAATTGCGAACCTCTATATGATATGATAGAAATCGGAACTCTATGTAATCAAACAATCTCGTAGATATAGAGCTTGGCTAACTTCTCTGCATCATAATTCACCTTGATTAGAATGAAGTGAGTAGACTTAGTTAACCTATCAACAATCACCCACATCGAATCAAACTTACCCAATGTCTCTGGAAGGCCATCCACAAAATCCATTGCAATCCTTTCCAAGAATGGGCATTCTTTGAAGTGTCCCTCCAGGCCTTTGGTGCTCATATTTTACCTGTTGACAATTTGGATAATGGGCAATAAAATCAATAATGTCATGCTTAATTCTACTCCACCAATAATATTATCTCAGATTACGATACATCTTGGTGCACTAGGTTGTATAGAGTACCTCGAACTGTGAACCTCTACAAGAATAGTCTGAATCAAACTATAAATATGGGGAACACATACCCACTCCTTAATCCTTAAAACACCTTCCTCATCAATCACAGCCTCCTTGGCCTCTCCCTACAAGACCATATCAAGAATCCGACTGAGCTTCTCATCATCGAATTGTTTTCCTTTAATCTTGTCAAAAAAAGAAGATCTTGCCTCCATACAGGCCAAGAATCCTCCTTTCTCAATTACTTCCAGCCTCATAAAGTCATTAGCCAGAGTTTGAACCTCTCTACCCAATGGACACCTGAAAAACTGCGAATGAGCTAAACTTCCCATGCTCCCTGCTTTTCTGCTCAACGCATTGACCACTATATTAGCTTTTCTCGTGTGATAAAGGATAGTGATAGCATAGACCTTTAGCAATTCCACCCACCTCCTCTGCCTCAAATTCAAGTCTCTCTGAGTGAACACATGTTGTAAATTGCGATGACCTGTATACACTTCACACTTTACCGCATATAGATAATGTCTCTACTACTTCAATGCAAATACAACCGCAGTCAACTCCAAATCATGATTGGGGAAATTACTTCATGCACCTTCAATTGCCTTGAAACATAGGCAATTACATGCCTAAACCAGAATATGATGCATCATATAAACAATGATATTCTTACCTTCTATTAGCAAGGGAGGAATTGGTGCAACAGTCAATAAGGTCTTGAGTTTCAGAAAACTCTCTTCATACTCGTCCGGCCACATAAATGGAATATTCTGCTTGGTCAGCTGGGAAGCAATGAATGCAAATCGCTTGACAAATAGGCGGTAGTAGCTAGCCAAACCAACAAAGCTCTTTACTTTGAGACATTAGTGGGTCTTACCCAATTCTTCACTGCTTCAATCTTCTGGGGATCCACCTTCACTACATTCTTAGAAACTACATGCCCCAAGAAGGATACTGAATCAAGCCAGAACTCACATTTGGAGAATTTGGCATATAGCCTTTTCTCTCTTAACAATCCCAGAACAATCCTCAGATGCTCTTCATGTTCTTTTCTGCTTTTTGAGTAGATCAATATATCATCAATAAAAACAATAACAAAGAGATCCAAATAGGGTTTAAAGATTTCATTAATCAGACTTATAAAAGTAGTAGGCACATTTCTAAGCCCAAATATCATTACCAAGAATTCATAGTGCCCATACCTGGTTCGAAAAGCAGTCTTTGGTACATCTATTGCTCGTATTTTCAGTTAATGGTAAACAGACCTTAAATCATTTATTGAGAAAATACAAGCACCCTGTAACTGATTAAATAAGTCATCAATGCAATGATGGGGATAACTATTTTTAATAGTCACCTTGTTCATCTGCCTATAATCTATGCACATACAAATGCTACCATCCTTCTTCTTTACAAACAAAACTAGAGCACCCCAAGGAGAGTCACTCGGTATAATAAAACTTTTACCCAACTACTCCTGAAGTTGGGCCTTCAACTCCCTCAACTCAGTCGGGGCCATTCTATAAGGTGGAATGGAAATGGGGCAAGTTCCCAACTCCAGCTTGATACAAAAATCAATATCCCTATCAGGTGGCATACCAGCTAAGTCTATGGGGAAAACATCTATAAACTCACGCACTATCGAAATAGACTTAATCGATGGTACTTAAGAACTATCATCCCTGAGATGTGCTAGGAAGGCTAAACAACCCTTGCTCACCAACCTCTTAGCATGAAAAAAGAGATAATCTGAACTAGGGTGGGAAGATAGTCACTCTCCCACACCAACTGATCCATCCCAAGCTTGGCTAATGTCATAGTCTTAGCATTGAAATCTAAGATAGAAAAATTTGAAGAGAGCCAAGTCATACCCAAGATTACATCAAAGTTAACCATCTCTAGAATAATCAAATCTACATAAGTTCTGCTCTCCAAAAAAGTCATAAGGCAAGACTTATACACTTTCTCAACTAGCAGAAACTCACCAACAGGAGTAGAAACACGAATAGGCATGTCAAGTAAGTCACAATGTAAATCAACTCTATCAGCAAATGTGGAAGATAAATAAGAAAATGTGGATCAAGGATTAAACAATACGAAAGCCATGCGATCGGAGACCAGAAGAGTACTTGTGATAACAGCATCGGATGCCTCTGCCTCTGACCTCTTGGGGAAAGCATAATAGTGAGCTATGTCGCCCGTCTAACCATTTCCCTTGCTGGGTTGTACTCCAATAGTACCAACCTGCCCGCCACCCTGGACGGACTGGCGACCACCACGACCTTGGATACCACATCCTCTAGAATGATGACCCCTACCATAGCTGTCACCTCTATCTCTAGCTGTTGGGGCTCTATAACCCTGATCATGCCAAGTCTAAATTTGCCTTAGACAATTTTTCTGATATTTCCAGGTTCACCACATCCGTAACAAGTCTTAGGGTCAAGAGTGGGTATATGTGAAGATGAAGAAGACTAAAGATAACCCCCAAAATTAGAAAAGGGTTGACTAGTCTTTAACAGACTTCCATCTGAAACCTGCAATGAAGACTGAATAGGACGGGCCAAATAATCTCCACAACTCTATCCTCTAGAGTAAGAACCACTAAACTCACCTCCCTTATGAAACTTCTTGAATGTTGTCTCTTTAGTGAAGTTATATGGCTTCACCCCCTCTACCTCCATCAGAGAATCAACCACTTCTTGAAAAGATTTTGCTGAAGCAGCCACCTGTAAAGACGGAATCCATAAATCTAACCTCAATCCCTTCACAAAGAGGCAAATACGCACTTCTGGACTAAAGCAAAACTGAGTAGCATATTTGGCTAAGGTACGAAACTTGGCCTCATAGGTGGCCACGGACATCCTCCCTTGCTCTATATTCAGGAACTCATCTCTCCTCCTATCCCTCAAGGTCTGAGAAATATACTTCTCTATGAAACAGTTAGAAAAAGTTGCCTAACTCATAAGTAGTGCCTCTACTGGTCGTCACTCAACATGAGACCGCCATAACATTTTGGCTTCTCCCTGAAACTTATATGTCACAAACTCAACACCAAATCACTCTACTATATCCATCTTATGAAGCAGCTCATGACAATCAACAAGGAAATCATAAGCATCCTCATATTCAGTACCCCTGAAGACCGGGGGGTTTAATTTCAAGAACTTAACAAAGAGATCATGCTGGTCACTAGTCATTATTAGCCCTATAGTCAATCGAGGAAACATGCTTGTTCTCGAGGACGCAGTCATGCGGGGAGCCACAACAATTACATGTTGTACTCCTGGAATATGAGATGCTGGGGGAGCTTGTCCCTGATCGGATAACCCACTGAGATAGGTGAGAACCTGGTGGATCATCTATGAAGTAGGCTGGGGTGGTGCTTCTCTCTCATGAACCTACTTATCCTCTACCTCAGAATCCTCTCTAGCTACCTCATCAGCTGGTGAAAGGGTCGCTGCTCTTTCCCTGGCTGGCCCAGCTTCCTGGCCCCTGTCCCTGGTGGACTTTCTCCCGCGACCTCTACCATGGCCTCTCATTGCTACTCCTCATTTGGCTACATCCCCAACGGTTGGCTCAGGTGGTACTGTTGCTCTAGTTCGAACCATCTACAAAAATAAAGTGAAGAAGGTTAGATACCAATTTGTATCACCTAAATATCAATTGGATTCAAGTAATAGTACAAAATAAAGAAGGAATGGAATTTTCCTAAAGTCCCGTAGCCTCTCAAAGAAAAGTAAAGGTGTCCCCGTACCATTCCGCAAGACTCTACTAGGCTTGTCCTTGTGTGATGAGATCACCAAACCTAAAGCTTTGATATCAAGTTTGTCATGACCTAAAGTGGGCCATGAGTGACACCCACACTTATCCTCTTAGGTAGGAGAACCAATGCTACAAACTCCAACTTATGTTAGCGATTTAACTTATGGAATACTACAATAATGTGGAAGCCCAACATTACGAAGTAAGAAAAAATAATGCACTAGGGCCTATTACATATCATTTCCAAAACTTGAAAGTCATCACATAAAGGATATCTAAATTCTAAAAGTAAGTATGGAAATATCAAACACCAGAATAAATAAATAACATAATCTGTCCGAAAACTAATGACATCATGCCATGACCGAGCGAATCCAACACGAGGTAGAAGGATAGTTCACCTTGCAATCTGATATACTAGAGACTGAATAGAGCTGAGGGTGAGGCAAAGTATATGGTACACTCGCTACACTCCATAAAATAAAATTAAAAAAAATACAAGTAGGGGTCAGTACGGGGCAATATATACTGAGTAGTTATCATCGGTCAATTCGAAATAGAAATCAATATGAATAAAGTAATAGCGGAAAATCAATCATAGAACTTAACAGGTGGAAAACAACAAGATCAAGATGAAGTGACAACACCATGAGATAATTACGTAATAAGTCAACAATATCAAGAACATACATGAGGACTCAGGCCTCTACACCACACTCTTTTGAAAAATGGATTATTTGACATTGAGTAGTATTAGGTCATTTAATTTATTTTTCTTTAATATTATCATGCCGGAACGTGACACCCGATCTAAATATACCGTGTCGGAATGTGATTCAGATATAATTAATTTATCATTCTTTCTAATCACATCCCACTTCATTAACAATATTTCGTCAAGCCTTTTTTATTCAAGGCATCACTTTTGATAGGACAAATTCAAGATTATGGATTTCACGGTCTTGGGATTGTAGACCAATCACAACAACATATCAAACATTCAAACCACAATGATTAAATACGTAGTAAACATCACACATTACTCAATGACTATCAATCGCTATTAATTGTCTATCTATGATATAGAATAAACCATGACCTACCTCAACCGAAGGGTTGAAGCCAAGCAAGTTAATCCACCAATGTCTTTCCTATCTTCGATGCCTCAGAACGTTTCCAATCTATCAAATATATAATATTCATAAATACAAAAATCTGTAGACACCCATATCACTATGTATCTAGCCTAGACTCAATAACCA
The DNA here is from genome assembly GCF_947179165.1 of Solanum dulcamara. Classification (NCBI taxonomy): domain Eukaryota; kingdom Viridiplantae; phylum Streptophyta; class Magnoliopsida; order Solanales; family Solanaceae; genus Solanum; species Solanum dulcamara. The sequence goes on along the minus strand of NC_077243.1, from coordinate 74,722,367 downwards.
ATCCAAATTTATAATCAAATTCCTCAACCTCAAGCCTAAGGGTAAGTTTTAATTTATCCAAATAATACAACTCTAATGATAATTATATAATACAATATACCTAATATTTAATGGTTGCAAGAATCTTGACAGAAACTAAAAGAAAACCTTAATAAAATATTTTATAATGATGAGCCAATCATTACTACTTAATGATTGCTTCTACTAATTAACTAATCTATCCATCCCCTCAAAATCCACATTGCAGCCGCCAATAATTCAAAAGCAAAGAACTCCAAGGAAATATTTTGATTTCTTTAGTCCTTTTCAATACAAAACTCACCCTTCTAATCATTTGCCTATAGCAATTCTTAATCATCCATTCATTATTGTAAACTTATATAAAGACCAAAAAAAACTTCAAATTGCATCTAACCTGTGACCTGAAGTACGACTCCTCTCGTTTGTCCGCGTAGGTATTCTCACCCATTCCCTTTCTCTTTTCTTTCCTAATTAGTTATGTACTAAAGAAAAGCCAATCCCTACTAACTTATTTTAATAAGAGGTATAAAGTATAGGATATTAAATAAATTATTATTTTAGCTCATTAACTAAATAAGTTATCTAAATTCACCCCTCAATTAAATAACTATAGTTATTGAATAGTCCAAAATATCCATAAAAAAATTACGGGATGAGTCTTTTATGAAATAAAAAGCTCTAATTCTCAAAACGATCTAATGGGTCGTTACACCGGGTCAACTATAATTTACCTAAAAATAAAATAAAATATGTTAATTCATTCAGTATTAACTCAAATTCATTTCAGATAATTTTGTTCAACTGTGATGTAATTGTATATGAGTCACATCTGGAAAAAGAAAGTACGTCTGGTGATAGTGATCGATCTCTTGACAAGTAAATCATTCAGTTGTCTAATATCTAGCTAACTCATATAATGTTTGCAGCACGAAAATTGTTAATAGAAATGATGCGATGTTGTGGTGGATCACCACAGCTCATCAAGTATCTTGCATTGTACTTGCGATCTAAAAAAGTGATCAGGAGTGGGAAATGATGCATAAAAATACTCGAGCATTTCCATCTGAATTTTGTTGTCTAGTTTACGATGAGTTACCAGACCACTTGCAACCATGTTTTATGTACTTGAGTCATTTCCTGGAAGATCAATCGATAGATCTCGATAAGTCCCATTTTATGGATGATCGAAGGATTATTATCGACAGGACAAAGTTCTAAAGAGGAAAGAGATATATCTGAGAGAACCGGAACTTAAGGGCGTGGTAGAGGTGCAAACAAAGGAAGTTCCTGTGACCAAGAAATTTAAGGCTTGCCGCTTTGTTCAAGATATGGAATATTTTTGTGTGTCAAATTGTGAAGAAAAAAAGTTTTTTCAAAATCATACTTTTAAGACGGGGACTTTTCTCTCTCATTAAGTGATGGACAAGGGCGGCTCAATAGAATGCGTGACCTAAAGCCAAAATTTAGAAAAGAGAGTTACTCTTATATAATTTTTTTTTTTTTTATTCTAATAAATTCTAAAAAATTATTATAATTGATCATAATTAACTTTTTCTTTTTCAATTGACGGTATAACATTTCTTTGTGATATTTACATAACAACACAAATGTTTAAATCTCTCTTATTGATTATGGTTTTGAAAACTTTTTAATAGAATCAATTGTTACATGAACTATCAAAACTATTCTAAAAGTGTTTAAAAATAAAATTAAGACTTCACTTCATTGAATATGTCAATTAGAGTATTATTTTTTTTTCCTTATATAATATTTCATAATACTTTAAATTACATAAATCAATATTATAGTGATTGTTACCTTTAGAAGAAATTCAAAGTTAAGACATTTAAATTTAATTATTTGATAATCTAATTAGTTTGAGCTTGAAGTGTTTAATAAAATATCTCAAAGAATTGAAGATAATCTTACAAAACCAATGTTAAAACATGATTGATTTAAATTGAAGCGAATTAGACAAATTAAGAAATAAAAAATAATTGTAAATTTAACTATTTATGATTTTTTTCATTATAATTACATCAATAGTAAAATTTTAAAAATATGTGCATAATAATTAGTAAGAGAGTAGAAACAAACTATAAAAATAAATATATAATTTTTTTATACTGGATAAATGATCCGCGCTTCGCGCGGTGGTTAACTACGTCAATAATCTACTACTGGGCATTCGATAATATAGTGTTTTCTAGTGGGTACAGTCCTACAATAAATTGTCAAGAATATTTTTATCCAAAGGTGAATTTAAATTATGTTTAATTGTAAAACCAAAAAGATTTGATTCAAGTGTTAATGCATTTATTAGTTCTTCATTTTACTCTAGTTATTCATCACCTCAGGCTTTAGAAAAGATATTTTATCGTTTCATTTTCTATATTTATATTTATAAAAAGTAGTACATATATTTTATTCATATCAATTGCGAGATTTGTTTTTCTTATTCAAGGTCTCTATATACAAAATTCAAATGTTATGCATCTTGTTTAGAACTGTCAAAATGAACTGACCCAACCCAATTCTAAAGGGCTAGTGAGTGAAATGAGTTAGGACGAGTTGATCCTTTTAAATAAAGGGCATATCAAATAGCAGTCCAACTTAGTCCTAAGCGGGCTACATGATGGTCATTAAATCAAAAGATGGACAACATTGACCTCTTAAAAAAACTATAGAACATTGATGAACACACATCAATATATCAAAAATTCGCATGTCCATGAATTGCACATACTTTAGTGAAATACTTACAAAACAATAGAATAGGCAAGATATAACAGTCAACATTCATAGGATTCATCAAAACAACATTCATTACATGATAATTTTTTTCATAAACTAGACAAGAAAGAAGAAATGAAAAATTAGGCATAAACACAAAAATAAAAGAGGTCAAAGATTCAGAGTTATAATAACTTTAATTGTCTAGTTGTTGAAGATTTGACAAAATATAACATTACTTAATATATATATATATATAATAAATAGATTTAAAATTCACGACCCACGGACTGGCCTTTGAGGCTCACGGGTTGAGACTATGAGGTTGGCGGGTCAAATAAGGCTGAGGTAAAAGGCCTCGTTCCTAAATTGGTTGTAAAAATTTAGCCCAACCCCACTTAATTCAAGGGTTGGATTGAGCTGGTTTCACAGGCCAAGCCCATTTTAACAGATCTAATCTTATTAAATTAGTTGTATACTTGATAACGTTAATTAAAATTCGAAAGCACATCCTTTGGAGTTTGATAAAATAGCGTATGACGCGTAAATCATTTAGATTGAGTGATGTCTTCACAGGTCCTCTTATTCAAAATCATCCACAGTCGATAGCACTATTTTGCTAGCCAGACGGCATGTTTTGTTGTTTATATTTTAATTTGTACGGTCAAAACTTTAAATTCTTTGCGATTTCTAATCTAATGTTTAAAATGAAATATTTTTTAAAAAAATTGATTACTCTGGATTCATCCTAATTTGAGGGGTAATTGTTGACTTCATTTCTAAAATTTGAACTCCAAACTTCTGACTATTAAATACCTGAATAAGATGTGAAATCAAATAACTAAAGATCCAACGTAGTGTTGAACCACCATAACTTTTGAATACTCAGAAGTCCGTCTTGAGACATCCCACATAGATTAAAATTCTACCACTTTCTTTTCCCTTTATTTCCAAAAGAATAATAATTCAAGAGAGTTCACATTTTTCCGCAATAAAATGAATTTTAATATGCACTTGCATAATTAATTTTTCCCCTCTCTACTTTCAAACAGAAAACTTATTCAAATTGAAAAATTCTCAGAGATTAAGAACGAAAACTGAACTTCAGTCAACTATCACACTATAATTTATGTGCCTTTATTTTCTTCTTTTTTATCTTCCAATTTGGTTCAGGCCACAATTTTTATACCATAGCACTCTAAAAGTTACAAAGATAACCAATTATTACCCAACAAAGACGTTCAAAACAGCCCCATAACCAAAAAATAGGCTTGTTCCTTCCCTATGAAGAGTCTACATTTGGTAAAACATAGAAAGCTTAAATCAGAGTAAAACACACACACACACACACACACACACACACACACACATATATATATATATATATATATATATATAATACAAAAATTGGGGTAATTTCGTAAAAAATTGAAGAGGTTAAAAATTTGAATTTTTGGTGTTCTTCATGTGTTCTTGATATTCTTGAAGAAGAAGAAGAAGCAAAAAAAAGTACATTTGATTCAAAACTCCAATAGAAAAGTGTTAAAAATTGTTTAGGTGGTTTTCCAAAACCGGGGTTAAAAAATAATGAAATAGATGAGTCTTTTCTCAAACGACAATGGCATAAATAAGCCAAACTTTTATCGAATGATATAAATGAGTCTTTTCTCAAAATTCAATGGCATATTTGAGCCTTTCCCTTTATAAAAACAATCTTTTTAAAAATTTTGTGGGATCAGGTATGTTTCTGTTGGTTGGTTATTAATTCACTCGTCTGTTGTTTTAATAATTTTTTATTTCACTTATGTCTGTTGTTTTAATAATTTTTTAATTCACTTATGTCTTCCATACGAATAAATTTACAAGTTCCCATTATAAAAAGATTGATAGAAGGTAATTTTAATAAAATATAAAAAATCATATTTCGAGTACTGAATGAATTATATATTAATTTTTTTTATTATGTATGTCAAATACTCATAAAAGATCAACAAACATGATTATGCCTCAAAAAGATGTGCGTATATATATATATATATATATATATATATATATATATAGCTAGCAATTTAAACAAAGAAACTTGGAAAAAAAATACAAGAACGTCATACCTATGATTTGAATCCTTCATATCTGAATTAATTTTTGAACCCATTTACTATTGTACAACAATAACCTTTTAAGTTACGAGAGTTTAACCATTTATATGATGAAAATTTGAGAGCAGGTGATCAAAACGAGGATGGGAAAAATATGTCTATTTCAGAGAATCAATTCGTATTTATGAATTCGTCTACCTTCATATCATCCATTCCAAGATATTCTAGAAGAGGCCTCGTGACATTACGCTTGTGGTGATTAGGGATAACAAGATGGCTTCATTTTAGTTCAAATATATGAGGAAATTTGAACTTTTACCACTCTATTCTTTGGTACCTTGGGTATATATTCATATCAGGAGTTAGCTAAAATTATATATGGTGCCAGTAGATTTGGAAAAAAGAAATAGCGTGGCTATGTTGAGTCTTTATGCTAGTATTGAGTCAATAAAGAATTAAATGAGATTCATCGGCTCGATGAACAATGAGTTGAGGGTGAAAGAGATTTATTTTGAAGAAGGAGGTATTTTTCAATATCGTTTAATGTTGTCTGGCCATGTACAATATCAAAAATAAACTTGAAAAAATATAATCTTAATTAGACATATGTGTATATTTTATGAGATACATGTACACCTAATCAAATACATATTTTAACCATTGTCTCGTCCCTTCGTCTCTCTCCTCTCTATCTAGAGACTAAAGTCACCTCGTTGCTCGTCTCCTCACCATCATGAAATCGCCGTCTCCAACGAAAATGATTAGTTAATAGAGCTACACCACGTTACCATGAATCTATCAAAAATAGACTTGAAAAAATTCATTGAATCCATGTATTCGATGATAAGAAATTTGTGGAGTCTTCGACGATGACTGTGACATTATCTGAGCTATTCTACATCTAAGCTCAAGATGTAGAAGAAGAGGAAGATAGAGAGAAGTTAGAGTAGAGAGAGAGGAAGAGATTTTTTCATATTTGGGCTTCTGTCAAATGCCCTAATCAACTGGCCTTGGTTACATATACATGTATATATATATATATAGTTACTTAGGCTAACTAACTAACTAATTGGTAGTTAGTTTGTTTAACTAAGAGGGCTGGAATTGACCATAATACTCCTGCTTCTAACTAATTTTCTAACTAATCTTTACATCTCAACACTCCCCTTCAAGCTAGGAGGTGCAAAGATGTTCAAAGCTCCTAGCTTGGACAAAAGATGCTCATGCTGAACTCTTGACAGCCCTTTAGTTAACAAATCTGCAGGTTGTTCTTGAGTTGGTAAGTAGCTTACTTTTATCAGGCCTTGCTGCAGTTTTTCTCTGATAAAATGGCAATCTATCTCTATGTGCTTTGTTTTTTCGTGATATACTGGATTTGCTGCAATATGAATTACAGCTTTGCTATCACTATACATTTGAACAGGAAGCTCAACATCTGCATCCACTTCTTTCAACATGCCCAGCAGCCATACAAGTTCTGATACAGTCGAGGCCATACTTCTATATTCAGCTTCAGCTGAGCTCCTTGATACTGTGGTTTGTTTCTTTGCCTTCCATGAGACCAGAGACTTTCCTATCTTGATCATGAACCCTGTGTCTGACTTCCTGGTTAGTGGGCAAGCAGCCCAATCTGCATCACAAAATGCAGTGACCTGCCTATCTGACTGGCTGGACAATAATATACCTTGTCCAGGTTGTTTCTTCAAGTATTTGACAATCCTTAGTGCAGTCTCCATATGGGACTTTTTTGGTTGATTTAGAAATTGACTCAGTGTCTGAGTACTGAAGGAGATGTCTGGCCTTGTCATGTTGAGGTACAGTAGCTTACCTATGAGTTTCTGATATGCAGCTTGATCTACCAAAGGATCTTCTGATTCTTCCAGCCTCTTGTTCACATGATCATCATACTGCCTTGATGTGAGCTTGATGTTGGTGTCTATGGGAGTTCCTGTTGGTTTGGCTGCAGATAGTCCTACCTCAGCTATAAGTTCAAGGGTGTACTTCCTTTGATGCATGAGTACACCTTCTGTGGTTCTTGCAAACTCAATTCCTAGGAAGTATTTAAGCTCCCCCAAGTCTTTCATTTTAAAGGCTCTTTGTAAAGCCTGCTTTGTGTCTTCTATCAGTTTAAGGCTGCTACCAGTTATTAACATGTCATCTACATATACAAGTACAATTGCAATACCTTCTGCTGACTTGTTAATGAACAAGGAGTAATCATATTGACTTTGTTTGAACTCAAGAGAGGTTAGAGCTTCAGTGAGTTTGTGATTCCACTGCCTTGGAGTCTGCTTGAGCCCATAGAGGGACTTTCTTAGTCTACACACCTTCTCTCCTTGACTGTCAAATCCCTGAGGAAGCTGCATATATACTTCATCCTCCAGGTCCCCATGGAGGAAGGCATTGAAGACATCCATTTGATGGATGTGCCAATTCTTAGAGACAGCAATTGAGAGAATGGCTCTGACAGTGACCATTTTCACAACAAGAGAGAAGGTCTCCTTGTAATCAATTTCTTCTTGTTGGCTGTAACCTTTTGCAACTAACCTTGCTTTGAACCTCTCTATTTCACCTGTGGATTTGTACTTGACCTTGTATATCTATCTACAGCCAATAGGTCTTTTTCCTGCAGGTAATGAAGTGATCTCCCAGGTGTTGTTGCTTTCTAAGGCCTGGATTTCAGTCTGCATAGCTTCAACCCATCTTGGATCTTTGATTGCTTCAGCATAGCTTGTGGGTTCTATCACAGAGGATGTAGTTGCAATAAAACACTGATGAGATGGTGAAAGATGTGAATAGGCTACATAGTTGGACAGGGGATATTGGACATCCTGTTTGGCAGTCAGAGAAACAAAGTCCTTCAGCCAAATGGGATGTTGTTTGGACCTGACAGATCTTCTAGTGATAGTTGGTCCAGATACCTCAGAGCCACCTGCATCAGTGGGTGGTTGTGTAGGCACATAGTGTTGCTCATCACCACTTGGATGCACACATGTATCCTCTACTGATAGAACAGATGGAGCAGTACCTGAAACTATGAATGAGGCATTTGATGGAGCTGTGGAGCTATATTACCTAGGCTTTGTAGGTTGTCTACAAACAACTGATGTGATGTAGAATTATCATTCTTGGAGAATGGAAATATGTCTTCTCTAAATTGAACATCCCTGCTGACAAAAAATGAGCTATTGTGCAAATCAAACAAGATATAGCCTTTTTGCACTTCAGAATATCCCATGTGAACTGCTGATTTTGATCTGGGCATAAGCTTGTCATGTTCAGTGAGGTTCTTGGCTAGGACTAGACAACCAAGTATTCTCAAATGAGATAAACTTGGTTTTCTACCATACAACCTTTCATAAGGAGTGTGAAACTGAAGCACAATACTGGGAGTTCTGTTTATTAGATAAGCAGCAGCTAGCACACAGTGACCCCAAAATTTGAAAGGTATTTTAGCTTGAAATCTGAGGGCTCTGGTTACTTCTAGTAGGTGTCTATGTTTCCTCTCAGCCACACCATTTTATTGAGGAGTGTATGGACATGACCTTTGATGTATAATACCCAGTGATTTGAACATACTATCACATACTGAGTTAACAAACTCAGTACCATTATCAGATCTTAGAACTTTAACCACCTTCCCAAACTGATTCTTAGTATACTTTAGAAAGAGGTTAAGAGACACACACACATCTGACTTGTGCTTAAGTAAGAATAGCCAAGTCATTCTTGAAAAATCATCAACAATTGTAAGGAAATACTTGTTACCATCAAAGGTAGGTGTATTATAAGGACCCCAAAGATCAACATGTATCAAATCAAAACAGCTACTGCTTTTGATGATGCTAGAAGGAAATACAGGTCTAGTTTGCTTGGCAAATGGACACACTAGGCACTTAGACACCTTAAACATACTAACTTTATTCATATTGAATATCTTGGCAAGTACAGCTGAAGATACATGTCCTAGCCTTTTATGCCATAACTCCATATTGGATTCCTTGTTTGTTGACTGACCAACATCTACAGAGTTGGCAGAAACCTGAGTCTTATTTGCAATATCTTGATTTAATTGGCTCCATAGCAGATATAAGCCACCCTCTTCTCTACCAACTTCCTTTAACTTCCTAGTGTAGAGCACCTAGAAAACACAGAAATAAGGGAAGAAGGATACTGAACATCCTAACTCCTTGGTTATTTTGCTAACAGACATTAAGTTGTACTTGAATTCCGGAATATGGAACACATTAGTGATCAGACTTCTAGATGGTAGACTACAAGATCCAATATGAGTTACTTTAGTGGTATCACCATTTGGTAAACACACATCCTTTGAAGAGGCAAGTTTAAGTACAGACTCTTTTAGCAGCATCTCCATCTTAGACACCATATGGTTTGTTGCACCTGTATCCACAATCCACACATCACTATTTTCAGTTACAAACAAGGCCTTACCTGCATTATTTGCCTTATTGCAATCAGGTGCATTGGCTCTTGATCCTGACTGTTGATTCATCATCATAAGAATCTACTCATACTGATCTTTTGTGAATGTACACCCTTGCAGTAGTTGCTTGTCCTCTTTCTTAACTGTCTTGTTAGAGGTAGTTGCTGATAGTTTGTTTTCATTGTGCTGTCCTGTGCTGTTTCTATCCCATATTGCTTCATTATTCATATTTGTGTTCAAACCATAAGAGAAACTAGCCTGACCTGACTGCTGAAATTGATTGGTGTCTGCATGAACCATGTTTGCACTCTGAACCTTCCTTTTGGACTTGAAATCTGGGGGGTATCCCACCACCTTATAGCGGGACTCTTTTGTGTGGCCTCTACACTTACAGAACTCACATATTAAGAATGTATTTTTCTTAAACCTATTATTAATACCTGAACTATTTCCAACTCTAGAGTACATGGCTATTGAATCAGAATTTGATGAATAAAGCCCCAAATTGTTGATGCCTGTCACTATAGCCTTCTGACTTTCATCTCCTACTATCATAGCATATGCTTGATTGATAGTAGGTAAAGGATCTATCATGAGAATCTGACTTCTAGCTTCATGATATGTGTCGTTCAACCCCATTAGAAATTGATACAGCTTTTGTCTATTCATGTGAACTAGAAATCCTCTGGATTTCTCACAATTGCAACATGGTGAAGGCACTAACACTTCAAACTCATCCCACAGTGCCTTCAGTCTCGTATAATATGTTGAAACAGACGTTGTTCCTTGTTGTAAAGTGGCTATTTCTTTGTGTAGGCTGTAGGTTCTTGATCCATCAACCCTGTCAAATCTCTCTTGCAGGTCAGACCACACACTTGAAGCATTTGACGCAAATGCAATTCCACTAAGTAGGCTCTTTGTTACTGAGTTCATAAGCCATGATAACACAATCGCATTTATCCTTTCCCATTAGCCCTATAACTCTTCACTATACATTTCTTTTCTGCATGTACCATCCACAAGACCTAACTTGTTTCTTCCTAGCAAAGCTAGTTTTATTGATCGATTCCACAAGGTATAGTTTTCAATGCCTTGCAACTGGAACGATATGATACTAATACCACTTACATCCGTAGGACTAAGGAATAAGGGATGATTATAGTCAATACTTTATCCATTATTACCTGCCGAGTTTGATGAACCTGATACAGCCACTCGTTGAGCTGAATCTGTGGCTTCGCCTGTCATCTCTTTATCCTTTTAGCTCTTTGTTGCGGAAATTCGTTTGAGCTTCGATGAAGCTTCGATGAAGCTCAGATCTGTAAAAAAACTGAGCTAGAACCTTGATTGAATCCTTGACTCTGATTTTTCGATTGACTCCTTGACTCTGATTTTTCAAGTCTTTGACTCAACTATCTGAGCTTCTTACTGCGATCAAAGCTCTGATATCATGATATTATCTGAGCTATTCTACATCTAAGCTCAAGATGTAGAAGAAGAGGAAGATAGAGAGAAGTTAGAGTAGAGAGAGAGGAAGAGATTTTTTCATATTTGGGCTTCTGTCAAATGCCCTAATCAACTGGCCTTGGTTACATATACATGTATATATATATAGTTACTTAGGCTAACTAACTAAATAATTGGTAGTTAGTTTGTTTAACTAAGAGGGCTGGAATTGACCATAATATCCCTGCTTCTAACTAATTTCCTAACTAATCTTTACATCTCAAACAGACTGTGATTTGTTTGGCCTGTCCATCGATCAACTTCGGAAGCTTTTTTTTATAACCGTTACTTTGACTTGATCTCTGTGAAAAGGAATACTACTGAATAAGGTTTGGGTTCGGGAGATTTTTTCCTCCATGGTGATGATATCTTGAGAAGAAGAGAGTAAATTAGCCATTGTTGGAGCGGAATTGTATGGTGAAATTCTTGAATCAAAAAGGAGGAGAGAGAATTGGGTGATAAACGTGGGAGAGAGAATTAGGAGGGACAATGAGCTGATTTGAAGTGAAGGAGTAAATTAGGGAGATAACTAAGTGGATAGGGCTGTTTTTAAGCTAATTTTAAGGAGTGGTGTATCTCAATATATTTGACTCCAAATCTGATACATAATTATTAAGTTGGAAACTTAGCTTTGTACCTGTTTTGGATGATATTCAGTCACCTAGGGTGTTTGACGACTGTTTTCATAGTTGCTTCCCCATGGTAGTGCAAAAGTGCAACCCGATACTTCATACAAAATGCTTGATGAAGAAGCACCAGGCCCTAAACACAGTGAAGTCCAACTGTTCCATGAATGTTTCCCAAAAGATATGTCAAAGAGGTATGTTGCTGCTAATTGTGGCTTTAGTAAGCAGAAAATTGAATTTGAGACATGTATCTCGCTAAGTTTTTCTTGGAGCCTGACACTATTGAGGATCTATATCTTGATACATTTTTTGTAGAGATTGAGGATAGCATTCCACAAAGTAACATGCCTTCGGATGAATTGGTTGTTGTGGAGCATGGAAAATCTACTGATGAATTCAGTGCTAACAATACTTTGTGTCAATTTTTATTTAATCGTGGTGCTATTATTTCTGTTCATGGAACTACAACCAATCTTTGTATATGGGATCCAGGTATAAGTTTCAAGTTTAAGGCTCGCATAGGTTATACAGTGAACACGAAGCTACCACTACTGTTGGGCTCTATTGGTACGTTTGGCTTCATTGCTTATGCTAACTCTGTGACTCAAGTGTGGGATCCCGGACAACAAAGGTGTATGCAGTCTTCCTTTTTGCTATTTATTATTGCATTGGCAATTGTTACTTCTTTAATTTTTAGTTCTCGGGACGTTACTTTTGCTAAGTGGACAGTTGTAGACAAGAGGGTAGTAACTGAATCAAAAGTGGATGATACATACTCGGAGGTGAATCTTATGTTTGATGACAGTTCCCAAAGATTTGCATCGAGAGAGATACAACCAATTGCACCTCTAGCTGTTTGTATAGCATGGCTACAAGGCTGCATCAAATCTATGGTAGACTTGATTGCGCAAGAGTTGCGTAATTTCAGATCATGGTTTACTTTGGCGCTGAGGGTATACCAGCTAGTTATGCTACAGGTCCTGACCTTGAATTTGAGTATATTGTTATTGGATATGGTGCTGATGAGTTCATTCTTTTTATTATCCATGCCATTTTAGATTCGGGTGATAAAATTGACTGCCCTTCCACTTTTTCACTGTATGAATTTGTTGCACTACAAACTTGTGAAAATGATCATTGGAGTTTGATTGTGATTGAAAGTGAGCTTGAGTTGGTGACACTAGCTTCAATTATTGTTGCTTATGTTGTTCACAAGGCAATGCTGAATGAGAGTAAAGGCTCTTCTATCTTGGTTAGTTGTGGGAAGTTTAAAACTACAACGAGTCTTATGTGTTACCTTGCCAATTTCGGTGGCCATAGACGCGTTGGAGAGCGCGTTGTAGCACAACAAGTTCTGGAGTCAAATTTAGTACTTAAAGTACCTTATAGTATCATTAATACAATTCCAATTAAGTTTTTGAGTCATCGTGGTATATCTGGGCAGATTCAGCTTGTGGAGCTTGTAAAAACGTATGGTGGTATTACCTATGCTCATGACACTGTTAGTCTAAAGAAGGAAATGAAACTTGTTGGGCTTAGCAAGAAAGAGCAGATGACAATTTTTAGAATTGTGGCTTCTGTTATGCTTCTTGGTAACAGGAAATTCTCTAAAGGCAATGAAATTGTTTCTTCAATTCTGCAAGTTGACAGAGTTTGGGTTCATCTTTGCACCACTATCACACCTCTTTACACACACTCAAGTCTTGGAAGATTCAACATTATATTGTCTGCGTGGCTCTACTCGAACCTTGAGGACAAGGTTCTTATCGAAGAGGGGAGTATTGTAGTGAACCTGGATAGCCCAGAGGCTGGCCAAGCTATTGGGCCTGGAGGTAATCCACGAAGAGGCCCAAAAATAAGACAGCCTAATAATAAATTTGCTTGGGATCCAGGTTGAGTAAAGATAAAAGGGTTATCTCTGCTGTTTTGGGGATTCATACAGATTGTTGAGAAAAATGTCTAGTTCTCTCGTCGCTTTCCTTTGAGTCTAAACTTCTCATCTCCCTTCTAGTTATATTCTTCGATAGTTTCTTTGTTTTACTAGTCCATTGTTGTTCTACAATTTCCTTGTTATTTTCATATTCCCGTTGTAACTTTGAGTTAGTGAATATAATATTTGAATGTTTCTTTCGTGAAATTGGAGTTGTTACAACGTTGAGGTACACATTTTACCAAATTGACAAACATGAACTCATAAAACAATAGTACCAGGCCACTGCCAAGTTTTGTTGAAGAGGTTATAAAAAATAATCTCATACATATAGCTAATACGATATTTGATTAGTCGTACAAGAAAAAAAATCTATGCATAATTAATGCAGTGTGTTTGATTGACGATACAAGATAATATCTTATTAAATTAAGTTGGAATCCATGCCAATAATTTTACGTGTGATGAAATGTAAAAATTACACGTATTTTTCTTTACATTTTATCTTATCATGTAAAGAATACATGTATTAGATCTCAAAACAAATAAATACATGTATTAGTCATAGGTCAAATTAATACTAAAGACAAATATATGTATAGATTCTAGAGTATAGGTAATCCATGCATAACATTCGTTGTATTATTATTCCATCTGTAAGCATTCCTACATTATTATTCATCGTATTACAATTAATCCCTTCATTATTAATTGTTCACCACACATGCATAAATAATCTTGTTTGTTAGTATTTTTCATACTTGAGTTTTGATATGTTTTACTCAAGTCGATGGTCTATCGAAAATCACCAATGAGACTACGACACTACGTACACACTATCCATCTTGTGAAATACAGTACACTATTCTGTTGTTGTTGTAAATAATTAAATAGACTCTACATTTATAATCCTCGCAACTAAACCACACCTAAAATAAAATTAAAAAGAAAAAAAAGGATTGATATATTGGTAGACCCTCAACTTTTTAATTATTTATTTAGTAGATTTCAATTAAAAAGAAGAAGACTAAGTACAGATACTACGTACCATATAAGTCAAAGATGCAAAACACAAGCTACCTAGTTTGTTGCCAACCACTTTAAACAACATAACAAAATAATAGTACTATAATTGTACTAATAGAAAATAATTCATAAGCATAATAAAGTTTAATAGCCAATCAAATCAAGAATTAACAAGTAACAAGAACGCTTAAAGATAAAACATGGATTTCAACTTGAAACTGGAAAAGAAACATATATACTTGAGGAGGGCGATGTTTGGATGGTTGTTATTCATTGTATTGTATTATGAGTTCAAATACAATGTTTTATTTTGATATCGATTATTGGCAATCGCATTGTTATCTTGATTTTTTTCTTCTTGTTTTATCTTTACTTATTATTTAATAATTATATATTTTATTTTTTACCCTACATTTTTATAGTAGCTCTATACCCTACTTTCTGTGTAAACTTATCCTTCATATCGTTGATGAGTGACATTATGTGACAATGGAAAATTAACAATACAATATATCCAAACGTTGTATTCATTATAATAATAGAGTGTGACATAATATAATATGATATATTACGAAACAATAGGTAACAACTATATGTATACATCCAAATAGTGTGTAAGGTGAAAAAGAAATTCAATATCTATTTGGCAAATTAAGTTTTCAAAGGGGGTCTTTTGCCAAATCATCTCCAATCAAAAAGAAGACTTAAAATACAGATACTATGTACCATATTAAGTCAAAGATGCGAAACATAAGCTACCTACTTAGTTGCCAACCACTTTAAACAACATAACAAAATTAATTAAAAAACAATATTCCCTTACACAAACAAGTATATCAATATTGTACTAATAGAAACTAAGTCAAAAACATAAAGGTGAATAATAACCAAGAAAATCAAGAATTGTAACAATGGATTTGAACTTGAATCTAGAGAGAAAATCATCAATAAGAAAGCTAGGAAGAAGCAAAAGCACACTATTAACCTCAGAGTTAATTAATATTCCTTGTGGAGATATTGATTATTATGAGAGAATTTCACAGTCTATGAGACATGTTGAAATTATTGATGATGATGAGGCCATCCCAATAATAAGACATAAGTGGAAGAAGAAGAAAAATAAAGCATGGGTATTTCTCATGAAGGTATTTTCTTTCAAGAAAATGACTAGTAGTGATGAAAGTCATGTTGGTGTTGGGGAAAAGTCTATGGAAGTGGTGAATAAGATGAACAAGAAGGAGATGCAATCTTCATCATGGTGAGATTAATATAATCCTTTATTTTAGTAACTTTTTTTTATCCCTCCTCCCTAGAGCTCCCATCTTTTTGCTTCCTTTGGGCTCGAACGTGCAACTTTATAATGGGAGGTGGAGGACGTTTACTATCTGACACTATTAGAAACAAATAATTTTCTATCACGAATCAATAAAAAAATTATGCTACAAAACATGATTTAATTTTCACCCAATTTCCATCGAATCGGCTTACTAGAAATTAAAAACGCATGGTAGGAAACAAATTCTCATTGATGTACTGAGAATATTCACCGGCCATTTTTTCTTTTCTAACTGATTCAATCAATTAAATATCTATGGAAATAGCCATTGAATATTTTTCAATGAGAAAATAGTAATTTTTAGTAGTGTGAGCAACCTTCGCTGTCTTATTTTACTGTCTTTTGGTTATGATCTTTGTCTCAATTTATGTGGCATTTTTGCTTCTATAGAATTGTAATTTATAGTATTTAGTATAGTTTTTGAATAGCTAAATTTTGATTTATAATTTATTGAATTGATCTAATCCTTAATTTTGAAGATTAATCAAATTGACGTTCTTTAGAAATAGAAAGTGTCACATGAATTGAGATGGAGGGAGTATTTGTTTAGGTTCTTATTTTCCTTCTTCCAACTACCTATAGAAAAAGAGAAATCATCGAAAATACACATCAAATTAATCAAATAAAATAACTGAAACATGGAGTTGAAATTATGGTTTAGAAAATATTTACAAAATTTTCAGCAATTTTAAGATATAGTTCATCAATAAAAATTGAAACTTTATGTGTAGGGAAAGAGATGTGGAGATTACACAAAAGCCAGATGAAGTGTTGGTCATGGAAAAGAAGAAAATAAGGCAGCCTACTTTTCTTCCTAATCCTTACAGACGATGGCCTGTTCAAGGATGGAGATATTGAAGATTAAATTTGATTTAAATCGGTTATTTGTCGTTTAAAAATTCTTGTTTAGACAGTTTACGTATATTCATAATATTTTTGCATTTAATTTAATTTAGCTCCTCTATTTCCTCTCTTATCATTAATGTTGTATGATCATTCCTTTTATTTGAAATAATTTTTTGTCTTACAAGATAAAGCTAATTGTTCTTTCGGCTTCTAAAGGAAATAAAATCACACAGCGAAATAATATATGTACAAGTAAAAGACTCAACAAAGATTATATAGAAGAAATTTATTAAGCTAGAGAGAAGAGACAGAAGACTTTAATTAATAACTCAAAACTCTTGTATCTTACTATATTGAAATTATGTAATAAGATACTCATATTTATAATACTAACAAATCAAATTAAACTAGGACTAGAAAACCTATTCATATATGAACTAGGACAAATAAATTCTAACTAGACATGAATTAAATAAATATCAAATAACTAATCCTAAACAACTTAGGATTCCTACTCTTGATTTATTTCCAACATAACCTTCCTTAAATCAAGATCTTCAAATGAGACCATGCCTAGCATCTTCTTCAACTTTATGAACAACTCCAATTGTAATGGCTTTGTGAAAATATCAGCAACTTGTTCTTCGGTCTTGCAATATTCAACCACTATCTCTTTATCTTGAACCAAATCACGAATGAAGTGTCATTTGATGTCAATGTGTTTGCTACGACCATGAAAAACTGGATTCTTTGTTAACTCAATTGCAGACTTGCTATCACAAAATATCTTTGTAGGACTATCTTGCTTATGTTGAAGAAATCCAAGCATCCTTCTTAACCATAATGCTTGTGTAGCACTATTTGTTGCAGCCATGTATTTTGCTTCAGCAATTGACAAAGCAACAACTTGTTGCTTCTTTGAAGACCAAGAAAATACGTCAGATCCTAAATAAAATGTATGGCCAGAAGTACTTTTTTGTTTTATCATATCACCGGCTCAATCACTATCAGTGAATTCAACAAGACTACTATCATTAATATTTGAATAAAATAAGCCATCACAGAGTGTACCTTGAATATATCTCAAAATTCTCTTGGCTGCTTGCAAGTGAGATTGACGCAAAAATTCCATAAATATGCTAATTAATTCAACTCCATAAGTAATATCAGGCTTTGTAGAAGTCAAGTACCTTAGACTCCCTAATAATTTTCTAAATTATGTAGCATCAACAAAATCACTAGTTCCATCTTTAGTCAACTTCAACTTCTCTTCAACAGGGGTCAAGATTGATTTGGCTTTCTCCATATTAAATCTTTTCAAAATATCACTTGCATATTTTTTCTGAGAGAAAAAAATTCCATCTTTCATTTGAGAGACTGCCTTCTGCTTGTATACCCACTTGACTCCAATTAGTTGTTTTAAAGGTGGAAAATTTGTCAACTCTCAAGTATTATTTTTCTTGATAGCATTAATTTCTTCATTCATTTCATCTACCCAACGATCATCTTTAGCAGCTTCCTCAAAAGTAATTGGATCACAATCTGCAAATAGTTCAAAGTTCACAATATTTTCATTGGATAAATTATTATCATTACCAACAATATAATCTTGCAAACGAAATGGTAAATGACGATGTCTTTGTGGGCGACTGAATGTCTCTGTTTGAACAAGATGAGCTATTTATTCCTCTTGATGTCTTATAGAACTTCCTTCCTCCATAATTGGAATTATTGGTTGAGACCCAGATAATTCAGGATTTTTCTTTGACCATTCTCAAGTATTTTGCTCATCAAAAGTTATATTTCTACTAACAATTACCTTTTCTGTATCTAGGTTAAATAACTTATAATCCTTTGTCTCATGACCATATTCAATAAAAATATACTTTTCTGCTTTATCGTCCAGTTTCTTTCACAAAACATCAGGAACATAAGCATAAGCAAGACAATCAAATACTTTTAGATGAGAAATATTTGATTTCTTACCTGTCCAAGCCTCTTGTGGAGTTTTTTCAAAATTAGATCGAGTAGGATACCTATTTAGAACATAAATGGCACAGGCGACAGCTTCTGCCCAGAACTCTTTGGGCATATTTTTGGAATGCATCATTGATCTTACCATATTCATCATTATTCTATTTTTTCTTTTAGTTACACCATTTTGTTGAGGAGTATATCTAGCAGTCAATTGATGTTTAATGCCAAACTTCTTCAAATAGTCATCACAAACAAGAAATTCAGGTCCACTATCGATTCTTAATGTTTTAACAAAATATCCACTTTGTCTCTCCACATAAACTTTAAATCTTTTAAAGCCTTCACATGCATTCGATTTATTTTTCAGAAAATATACCCATGTTTTCCGACTAAAATCGTCAATAAAAGTAATAAAGTATTTACTACTTCCATTGGAAGGAACTTCAACTGAACACAAATCTGAGTGAATTAGCTTCAATGATGCATTAGCCCTCCAAGATTTGCCCTTTTGAAAAGGCTCTTTGTACTTCTTTCCCAAAATACAAAACTCACATTTTGTATTAGGAAAATCAACGAAAGGCAAACTATCAACCAATTTATTTCTTGCAAGATGTTTCAAACTCTCAAAATTTAGATGCCCAAAGCGTAGATACCACAATCAAGTTTCATCAAAATTCACATAACTAAAGCAAGGTAAGTCTCCACGATTGAGATAAAGAGGCCACAAACGACTTTGATTTATTTTTACCGTTGCAATTAGTCCTATTTTATCATCACTAATAGTGCCAATTTCATACTTAAACCGCAAGTCATATCCTTTTTCTGTCAGATGCCCTAAACTCAATAAATTATGATAAAGACTTGAAAAATAATATACATCAGATATAAAGTGAGAAGATTCATTTTTTGAAGTAATTGGAATTTTTCCTCTTCCAACAGAGAGTTATTAACAAGTCTTATGGTAGCTCTAAATAATTCATCTAGATCAATAAATAATATTTCTTTCCAGACATGTGATTGCTACAATCAGAATCGATGAACCATTCATCCCCTTTATTTTCTTCAATTTTCTGAGTTAGAAAATAATAAAGCCTCTTGTTTATCTCCATAATTTTAGCCAACTTTGCATGTGCTTCTCTATTTTCAGATTTATTAAACCAACAATATCTTTTGATAATGCCCAAATTTTCCACAATTACGACACTAAACTGTTGATTTATTACGTCTCTGGAAATTTTAATTACTTTGTTTTTCCTTTCTAAAATTATTAGTATTTTTCTGTTGATAAGAGAAATTACCTCTACCACGGCCTCGAAAGTTACCTCTATCCTCTACCTCTAAAATTCTAACCTCTTTGATTTGTTTAAACCAAAGTTTGATATCTCTTCTTTTCGGTTAGGTTGATTCACCTTTGCTTACAACACTTCATCAATTGTTTCTGTCTTCGATTGATTAAGGGACATCTCGTATGTCACCAATTCACATTCTAAATCATCAAGTGTCAAAGTGCTAAGATCTTTGGTGGCCTCTAGGACCGTCTTCTTGGTGTGAAATTTTATACTCAAGGATCACAATATTTTTTCAACAACTTTAACTTGGTCTAATGCTTCTTCATTAGTTCTCATATCATTGACAATATTAGTAACTCTTGTCAAAAATTCTTTGACGGACTTTGTTGATTCCATTTGGGCTAACTCGTGTTGTCTTCTAAGCTCTTCCAATTTGACTTTTCTTACGTTTGCGGAACCTCGATGTGAATTCAATAAAATTGTCCAAGCTTCCTTTGTTGTCTTAGCATGTATGCAATTCGACCTTGCTATCAAGGTAAAAATGTGCCCTATAATCCAATTGTCTATTTTTCCCCAATTGTTTAGCTATTTCACCAGTCAATGTTGTGCCTTCTAGAGCTCCCACGAATCCATTATCAATAATGGACCATAGTCCAATCGCATTGAAAAAATTCTTCATCTGTTAATGCCAACTCTCAAAATTATTTTTGCCGTCAAACATAAAAATGGGACAATTGGGTAAATATTGAATATCCATATTCTTTTGTATATGTTGAATTTCACAAGAAGCTTTACTAAGATCTCACACAAGCTCGGATACCAATTTGAAGGAAATAAAATCACACAGCAAAATAATATATGTGCAAGTGAAAAACCCAACAAAGGTTATATAGAAGAAATTTATTAAGCTAGAGAGAAGAGATAAAAGACTTTACTTAATAACTCAAAACTTTTTTATCTCACTATATTGAAAATATGTAACAAGACACCCCTATTTATAATACTAACAAACCAAATTAAACTAGGAGAAAAAAAAAATTCCTATATGAATTAGAACAAATAAATTCTAACTAGACATGAATTAAATAAATATCATATAACTAATCATAAACAACTTAGGATTCCTACTCTTGGTTTATTTTCAACAGTTTCCAATTCGATGTTTGGAGTTTGTGGAGTCACGACTAAATTGGGATTACACACTGCAAAGCTCATTCGGGGTGACACTCTCTACAAAAAAAAATCCATACCCAAGGCTCGAACCCGAAATTTCTGATTAAAGATGTAGCAATCCACCACTACACTGCAACTCATGTTGGTCCTCGGAAAATTTGAAGGACCGTGTAATTATGTTTAATTATTTTCATGAATTTTTTCTTTAATTAAATTCATTGTTCAAGCCAAGTCTTTGTAAATTTGTTAACTCCCTTCCCCAAATTCAAGTTCATTTAAATTAAATACTCTCTCCATTCCATATTAACTGAATTTGTGAGGCAATGCACACTTGTTAAGAAAAGAATTTAGGATATAAATTGAACATTACTTTTCACTTTTACCATTTTAGTAATCGTCAAACTATTGTTGAAAATAGAAATACTTCAAAGCAAAATCATAAATATGAGTAATTAATTCTCTTGAACTTATCACCTAGAAAATGTAAATGAAGTTCAAGAATGGAAAAGGTTCAAATATTTATCTTGGACTGTGAACAATTCACTTATTTTGAACTATAAATTTATTTTTCCAAAAATTCAGATAATATGGAATAGAGGGAGTACTTCCTTCGTCTTAAAATACTTTTCAACATTTGTCAAGTTTCGTTTTTCGAGTGTCAAACAATAAAAATAAATTGTGCTATAAAACATGATTTTTTGCATCTGCACATAAGGATAATTTTTGTGACTAATAACACAAAACAAGAAAATAGTCAGATAATTCTTTTGATTAAAACCTCATGTACTTTATATATTAATCAGTTTAATATATAGATTTCATCTCTCATTAGTCTTCCCAATCCCTATAAATTTCAAAAAATAATATAGTACTATAGACTATAGCTAAATAACCAAACTTCGTGACGTATCCTGCTCCACTCAATTGATCGAAAAAGTCTGCAAAAAGAGATATCAGGTACTTGTTCTTGATGATCACTTTCATGTTCGATGCTCTATAATCGATACAAAACCTCAAAATATACATAACAATTTTTTTTATCGGTTAATTCGTGCATAATATAACAATAATCATATGTGTTTACTTTTCTAGTATAATTGGATTTTTCTTTTCCTAAAAGGAAAACACAAAGTCTCCATATTTGGCTAGTCTTTTTTTTTTTGTAGGAAAATATTTATGACTCTATAAATAGAGGTTCATTCTTTTTAACATAGTAGCATTCACATTGTGGCCCTAGAGGCTTTGAGAGTTTTGGATAGGGAGAGAAACGGTGAGACATAGTGTTACGTTAACATTTGTGTGAACCTCTTGGTATTTCAAGTGAATTGTGTGAGGTTATTTCTCTCGATATTTTGTACTCTCATGTTTATATAGTAAATTGCTCATCTTCTCTTGTGGATGTAGGTCGGTTGACCAAACCACGTTAAATGTTTGTGTCTCTTTTTGGTATATTTCTCATTTATCTTCTTACTCATGGTCATTTGAGATTCGCTTTTCTAGCTTCCGCACGTCACTCAATTATTTCAGTTCTAACAAGTGGTATCAAAGCAAGGTTAAAAATGGGTGTGCATCTTGACGGGTTCAGTTCTAGCTGCTACTTTTTTGACAGTAATGAAGATTTTTGTTGGAGAAATTTTTCAGAGAAGTTCTCTGTGCCGAGACATAGATTTTGCAGAGGAGATATTGAAGATGGAGATGCAACCTATTGAAGATTATGTGAAGAAGGTGGAGCAAATTTATTTTGTCAGAAATTCAGCCTAAGGGGATGAATTGTTGGGTGTTTGCCCTGACTTTCCTACTATAATTAGGTTTTTCTTTTCCTAAAAGAAAAACATAATGTCTCTATATTTGGCTAGTCCTTTTTCTTATATAAAAAGGTTTATGACTCTATAAATAGAGGTTTATTCCTTCTAATATAGAAGCATTCACAATGTAGTCCTAGGGGCTTTGAGAGTTTTGTGTAAGGGGAGAATTTGTGAGACACAAGTGTTACGTTAACATTTGTGTGAACCTCTTTGTATTCCGAGTGAATTGAGTGAGGTTATTTCTCTCGATATTTTATACTCTCATATTTATAGTGGATTGCTCATCTCCTCTTTGAACGTAGGTCAGTTGATC
This sequence comes from Solanum dulcamara, assembly GCF_947179165.1. Taxonomy (NCBI): domain Eukaryota; kingdom Viridiplantae; phylum Streptophyta; class Magnoliopsida; order Solanales; family Solanaceae; genus Solanum; species Solanum dulcamara. Next base: position 74,699,240 of record NC_077243.1, on the reverse strand, counting down.
GACCCATGTTAAATGTTTGTGTCTCTTATGGTATATTTCTCATTTGTCTTCTTGTTCATCATCATTCAAGGTTTGTTTTGCTAGTTTTCGCATGACATTTAATTTTTTCGATGCTAACAATATGCACATTGTCTCTAATTAAATTAGTAGTAATTATAATTCATTAACTTCCTATGTAATAAATATATAGGAACTTAGCCATTCCATTCTTAAAGAGTCTCCTTTTCTCGATAAATTATAGTTTTCTATGTTGCTCTCAAACACTTTAAAAATATCACCAACACATCGTGCGACAATATTTTTGCAATGTCCGAATAGCACATATACTTCCACCTTAGATCAAATTGATCATTTTACTTGCTTGTGGGGTCCAGAATGATTATAATCACTGCTGAATTCACTGCTAGTGTCAGAAGGATGGAGTCCATAATCACTTGTGCCACCATATTCACTACTGTTGAAATCTTGGCTTGTCATCACCATTTGCCTGAATTTCATCATGTCAGCATTGTATGCACGAGTGTCGTACAGATCCGAGGCGGGCCCACTTGCACCGCCAAAATTAGCCGTGTTGTTCTTGCTAGCTTTTTCATTCAAGTCCTCCAAAGATGAATCGCCATCCAAGGCACGTACAATCTGAATCATCATAATAAATAATGTGTATAAGCAAAATAGAATACTATACTATAAAAATTTCACATATGGTCAACTGAACTTTACTATAAAGTTAAAGATACTATTTTTCGTCAGTAACTGAACTATATATGTGTATTTCTCGAAAAATACAAAATGATAGGAGGAAAAAAATCACGTATGAAAAAATTTGACTACCCATATTTTATAAACCGAAAGACAACTAAAAAGTGCATATAAATGAAGAAAATAGTTACTAGGGCCAGAAATTTGACTTTTCAATTATTTGTATTTTTTTGAAAAATTAATATATAGTTTAATTATTATAATGTAACAAAAAATAGTACTAATATGATATTGTTGTTAGCGGGATACTTAAATTCCGATACAATATTGTTATAATATATAGAGTTTCGAGGACTTGCCTGGCTCATTTTTGGACGCCTTCTAGCAGAATGTCGAACGCTAGCAGCAGCACAGGCTACCATCCGTTGTAGCTCATTGGGATCATAGTTTCCTTCTAGTCGAGGGTCTACTAACTCATCGTAGTTATTCTCTTCCAACGCTTTTGTAAGGAAGGGTCTAGCCTGTTCACGAAGGACATGTTACAAAATAACCCATTACGTACAATTTGAATAAAAGAAAATAACTTTATTAAAATTTCTTCTACTTTATATCACCAATCTCTCTTATATATGAAATAGGTAATGGAAATATAACTACCAAAAGAAAAGTTGAAAGTTATATTATGTAGTGGCAGAGTTTATAGTTCAAGTTACAAAAAAAATTCATTTAATATGTATTATAAATATTTTATTCAGAACATATGAACTGTGAATTCTGAATGCGCCTCTAAATTTAAAGGACATTTTAAAATGTTGATATAAAATATGGTTCATTTATTATAATGTAAGGGAATTAATTAGGAACTTATTAATCAGATATGAAGAATAAATTAAATTAATTACCCAATCTACTAGGCTGTCATCCATGAGTTTATTGGTAGTATCCAAAGGTCTTCTTCCAGTAATGAGTTCCAATAGCATAACTCCAAATGAAAATACATCTGATTTTTCTGTTAATTTGCCACTTGATGCATATTCTGGAGCTAAGTACCTGTGACATAACAAATTTATTAGTAACTTGTTATGAATTTATTGGTTTTTTTTTTATGAAGGATATATTATGCAATAGATAAAATGATTTCTACAATTTCTTCTATCTCATATTAGTTGTCATTTTGCTCAAGATAAGCAATACTGTAACCTGACTTTAAATTATTCCGAATAAAGTTGTGCTTGAACATTAATTTCACTCGGAAAAACTATTTGCTAGTTTAAATTTTAGTGAGTGAAAACTAGTTACTTATTTCAATTCAAATGTCCGAACATACTATTAGAAACAGAGATTTTCTTCACTACGAATCAATGAAAAATTTGTATTATATAAAACATATTTTTTTTCTCACTCATTTTTCATTGAACCAGCTCACAGGGAAAATGCATGGTGGAAAATAAATTTTCATTGAAATACTATTTTTCCGTGTGAAAAAACGCCACTATTTTTCTTTTCTCACTAATCAATCAAAATATCCGATGAATATAGCCACTGAACTTTTTTTTCGATGAAAAATTTCAATGAAAAAATAATGTATTTTTTTAGTAGTGACATTCAAACCAGTAATTCAATATTTCACTTGATGTTTAAATATTGAAGTTCAATATTTACAAATACTCAAGGTCAAATAAGTATTTGCAACATTGAAACTGAAAAATATTTATAAATATTTAAGTTCAGTATTTGTAAGTCGATTCAAATATGAGAGAAAAATAGACATAAAGCGTAGTTTTCTAACCCAAAAGTTCCCATAACACGAGTCGAGACATGAGTATTATTGTCTTCCGTAAGTTTAGCTAATCCAAAATCAGCCACCTATAAATCATAAACATTCTTGTAAATCCTAATTTTTTCTTTTATTGGCATAAAAAATAATTTAAAAAATTATATTTATGAAATATCTCATTTTTACCATGGCTTCGTAATTGTTATCAAGTAAAATGTTTGCACCCTTGATGTCACGGTGGATAATGCGAGGATGACCTGCATATAAACAATTTTGTATTGTTATAATGAATAAAATTTCAATTATTTAACGTAATAAAATATAATTTTGTGGTATTAATTATTGTTATAGGGGTGAAATTCAGTTATTTTGAGTGAAATTAACTCGAAATGAGAGGGTAGAAAGGGAATTTCTCATACAATCTTCATGGAGGTAAGCCAGTCCCTTGGCTGATCCCAAAGCAATTTTAAGCCTAAGTCCCCAATCCATGACAGGTCGACCTTTACCTGCAATCACACCACACAATTAATTTCAAATTTTCACACTTAAAAATGGCTCAAAATGCATTTCTAACAATTAAATATTTTATCATGATTAGGAGTTTTTGAAATTCGATATCAGAAAGTGTTTTTACACCATCAACCGACATCGACTTATACTCACCAACTTATAGTTCAAATAAAGCATTTTGTAACTGTGGATGGATAAGTAATCAAGCACTTCTTCAGTTTTATTTTATATAACAATATTTGACAGTTCACTAAAATATTTTTAAAAAGAAAAAGAAAAGAGACTTTTACCACGCATGAAACGAATATCTAAAATTTATCATTTTAAACATAACATTTCTATAACAACAATATATATATATAGCATGTCATTTAGGCAAAAAAAAAAACGAAAATTTAAAGATTTTTCAAATACAAAAAAAAATTATCAGTTTTTCGAATTAAAAACTACAACATTAATGTATATACAACTACATATATTCAACTATAGTCTATAGATATGAATATTGTGTCTAGTGCCTAGAAATAGCTACAAAATTAAATTTTCATGGCTTCGAAAAAAAAAATCATATCTATAGAAACATTGCCTCATTTTTGCTATAATTGCTGGTAACTATTGATTGCGTTTGAAGTTACTATAACAATAGTAACCCTTTTAATTAGTCATAAGAAATTATTGGAAATAAAATACGTACCATGAAGGTGGTACTCCAAAGTTCCATTGGAAACAAATTCATAGACCAACATACGTTGTCCATCAGCAATGCAATATCCCACAAGTGAAACAAGATGTCTATGATGAACTCTACTAATAATTTCAACTTCAGCTTGAAACTCTCGTTCTCCTTGTCCGCTTCCGGACTTCAAACTCTTCACCGCGACTACATTTCCATCGGTCAATACACCTTTGTGCACGAACCCGAACCCTCCTTGACCTAACAAATTTGCTTGCGAAAATCCACCCGTCGCCGTTGCTAAGTCAGCATAAGTGAATTGAATTTTTGATAGTCCACCATAATTTTGGGATGGTACTGTGGCTGGCCCTCCAGGTACATGGCTTGAATAACCTGAGCTAAATTCACTGCTCGTATGCGCAGCCGGAGGAGGGGGAGGCGGTGCCCAACCGCGACCGCCTTCTTGTGGAGTTCCCATTACACCTGGTGGTGGAGCTAATGTAACAATGTGATCCGTATGAGGGCTAGAATAATTGGCCGTATTGTAGTAAGGATCACCACCTACACTAATTGCCAACGATATTTAGTTGTTATTCACCACGAAAATCACGCATTGTACGACGTATTTCACTTATATACATTGACACAATGTAAAAAAAAATTACATTATCAGTATAATTTGACATGTTTGTAGCAAATGATTTGTCTTATTTTCTAGGTGTTAAGTTACATACAAGAAGACAAAATCAATAAACCCCAATTTACTATAACTAATAATTTGAAGTAAATACATTCAAATCTCTCGATAACAACATTGTTTATCTAGATTATTTTTTTTGTTATTATAAAAAAATGCTAGTATAGAGAACATATAATATATTATAACATGAAAAATCGGTGAATGTTATAGTAAAATGTTGTAATAGAAAGGATGCATGTCATAGAAAAGTCTGACTTCATTGTTAAATGTTTAAGAAAAAGACAGTGTAATATTTCTATAACAACATTTAATTCAGAAACGAATTCAAAATTTGTTCTTCAACGAGGATATGTGTATCTATTTCTAAACAAACAATTATGGATTCAGTTGAATCCGTGACTATCTACCTAATCATTATATGAAAATGGGAGATTGAGCTAATAATTAACATACCTTTTGGTGGATGTGTGGGATCGACATAGTATGGTTGTTTCTTCTTCCTTCTATTACATAATAGGCAAACTATGACAACAGCAAGAATCAATAGACCTGTCATGGCTACTGCAGCTACTATTACCACAGTTGAGGAAGATGATTGTTCATGTGGAGGAGAATTATTGCTTCCTAAGGAACCAGGTGATTTATTCGATGGTGCATCTCGTGAAGGTGGAGGAGGAGGTAATGCCTTTTCAGATGGAGATAAAGATGATTCTGGAGAAATGGGAGCGGGTGGAGAGAATGTAGATGATGGAGGAGAATTAGGTTCGTCAAAGGAGGTGTTTTTGGAAGGAGGGGATTTGGTGTTCGTGGTTGGTGGTGGGGATGATGAGGAGGAGGAGTTCGAGGAGGGTGGTGATTGTGTATTAGGCTTGTCATTGTCAGAAGAAGGAGAAGAGTGTGATGATTTAGGTGATGGAGGAGAAAAATATGTGGATGATAGCGGCGGAGGAGATTCTATAGGAGGTGGTGATGCGGGAGGAGGAGATGAATCAGATTTTGGTGGGGGTGATTGATCAGGGGAAGGAGGAGGAGGAGATGAATCGGATTTCGGTGGTGGTGATGATTCAGGGAATGGTGGTGGAGAAGAGTTAGGTTTCGATGGTGGAGGTGAAGAAGAGTCAGATTTTGGTGGTGGAGGTGAAGAAGAGTCAGATTTCGGCGGTGGTGGATAAGATTCAGGAGGAGGAGAAGAGTCAGGTGGCAAAGGAGAAGAAGGTGGAGTAGAAGATGAAGAATTTTGAGAAGGAGGAGAAGAAGAAGGAGAATTTTCCATGTTTAAACCAACGCTGACCTTCCGGCTAAGATTGTGCTTGAAATCGACACGCAACTGCCGAAAAATCAACCTTTTTAACGTTTAATTGTTTGTCTCAACAATTCCTCAATGCCCTTAATACATTGCCATGCAAAGAAGAAAAAAACATCACCTTGCACACATTAACGTGAAAGAAAAAATATGACAACTTCCTTTTCAGAATTATAATTCCCGTGTAAAAATAACAAATTGAAAGTGTAAAAATAACGAATTGAATTAAGTCAAGATCCTTCAAACATTACAATGCATATATACAATATGCATTAGGATTCATTGAAGGTTTGCCATATTCATTCGTTTATGAATTATATTGAAGTTGGTTAATGGAGTTTTTGTAGTAAAGAAATTTAAAATAGGTAAAATGAAAGACAAAAATAGAAAGCATGTACCTGAATGAATACCGTAAATGAAGGGTTCTCAAAGGGTGAGAGAGAATCCTATTGGGACTAACAATGTGATTTTCCCTTCTTAAGGGAGAAAGTCCCTTTCTCCCTTTCCTCTCACTCAAAATTTTGGCTTTTAAACACCTCTAATTTGGAAGAGACCTAATTCTCTAATGACCAAACAACATCTAATGGCCAAGATGTTGGTTATAAAATATTTATTAACAATACATAAATAAATATTTTATAAGAAACATGTTCCCATATAACAATCTATGAACTTGGGCGGTCCAATCTGACCTCATATGGGTGAGCCCTATGATCCCAATTTTGGGCCGGACCACTCTTAGGAAATCAAGTTGGGGGTGAGAAAAAGGGTGTTCGGCTAGCCCCCATAACTTGCTATGATGTTATTTAGCCTTAGGTGGGCAGAGGGCGGTTAGATTTTTTAAAATTATATAATTGAACTTTATAAGTGGACACAAATATGAAAAGAAATTTCAAATTTTCAATGAGTCTTTTAGTTTTCTTAACAGATGAATTTGCAAAGTCAAATTCAAAGCTTCTGGCAATCTTCTACTATTCCCTTGATTCTTTACTCTATTACAATCCAATCATTGAAACAAATTAGAACATTCATAGTGTTGCCACCCAATGAATGTCAGTTATCTTCCTTAATAAAATGCGTTTTTTTATGCAAACATTGAAATTGAAACGATTAGCACATCTCTAGCTATTAGAGGTATTTATTATTTGGGTAAAAATCAATTCAAATCGAAAAATCAAATTAATTTTTATTTGGTTTGATTTTACATTTTTAAAAATCAATAATATTTGATTTGTTTTTCGTTTTGTTCAAAAAACTTGAAGAAATAACCGAATCGAACCAATAATTATATACATAAAAAAGGGCAGTCCGGTGCACTAAAGCTCCCGCTATACACAATATATTATTTTTTATGAGCACGTTTTTATGCAAAAAAAATTTAGGACACTAATTTAAAAAAGTAAGGTATGATGCATCTTTTATTTGTACAACAACATCATTAGCTTATGCATTATTCAGTAAGCTTATGTTGTTTAGTAGGTTGAATTAACTAATCATATAAGCAGGAAGTTAAACATAATTGTATATGAATTATAAGATCCAAAATGTCACGAAGACAATTCATTTCTATTTGAATAAATTGTTGTCTTTTTTTTCTTCTTTGAATGAATCATTCTTTTTTTTATTTTAGTGTATGGTTAATAACCGAATAACCGAACTAAACCAAATCGAAACCGATAATACCAAATCGATGGGTGTATATTTTATTTTATTTTAATAATTTTAAAACCGATTAAATTGATTTGATTTTGATCAATAACTGACTCAAAACTTTTGAACAAATAATACTACAAGATTCAAGAAACTTCTTTTACTTTCTTATTAAATTTTAAATTTTGTGTCAAGTCAAAACCATACCAATAAATTGAAACGTAGGGAAACGAAGAGAATACTATTTATAAAAAAAGGTAATTTTTTTCACATAGAACAACTTTGGATCTCAAAATAATTTTTTAAGAAATATATTATTAACTTTCTATTTTAAAAAACATACTAAAAGAATAAATTTTAAATAAAAATAATTATTAATTATTATTCAAAAGTTTAAGACCCCCGATTTAAAGTCACCAAAGTGCTTGAGCGGCCCCTGCCTACTAGCCATTATGAAGGGGGGGAAAACATGATATTGCCTTATATTGCTCCTCTATCCTTTTAGGGGTCGTTTGGTAGGATGTATTAGAAGAAATAATTTATGTATTATGTATGATATTATTTAGTACTATGATTGGTAGGATTTTAGGCATATGTATAACGAATACATGTATTAGTTATACACCCTACATGGTTTATATGATTATTACTAATAGGCAGAAATCATCGGTGGCTCCCTAAAGTTGGCATCAACTTTCAATTAAACACCTCAACTAAGCTTTGTTCATTTTATACACCTTATGTTAGGCCCCGATGTGTCATTTTGACATTTTTCGGTGATTTGGCACATGATGTGTATTGCACGGACATCTGAGCGCGTGAAAAGATTTTTTTTTATAATATATTTTCTTTTTCTTTCTTCTTCTTCTTCACTTTATCTCTCTTCCATTAACTCCACCCTCCACCACCACACATCCATCATTTCTCTTCACCTACCCCTCTTTATTACCACCGGAATCATCCATCTCCATCATTTACTTTTTTCTCCACCAAGAACCACCAAATTTTCATTTTTCTAATTCATCTGTAACAATAATTCGAAAAAATTAAATTTGGATCTAAAATAATTTTCAATGAAACTTTATTTTTATATATCCACAACTTGAAAATTCTTATTGAATAAAAGCTATGTAATTAATTTTTTACTCTTTATTTAATGTTCTCAAAAAATTATCGCAAAAAATCATACAGTGATAGAAAATTAAGTAAGGATCGGGAGAGTGTGAAGTTGACTACAAAAAAAAGTTGAAGATTGTGGATGAGTTGTGCTTCGAATCTACCAAGAAAGGAGCATTTTTGTTAAGATCCAGAGAATTCTCATCTTCAAGAAGACGTTTTTATGCCTGCTTTTCGTCTTTGCCCTTGAATCTTTTCAAAAATAAAGTTTCTCAAAAAAAAATCCCAAACAAAAGTTGGAAAAAATATTTTGAGTGCTAAATTTTGTTTGGAATAAACGATAATGATGTATTTGTGTTGCAATTCTTGATTTAAACATTGTTCCATCACTTTGGATTGAAGTATTTGAGATAGAAATTAGAAGACTCCATTAAAGCTCATTTGAAGCTTCTTGCCAAATCAGCCCAAAAATGGTTTTAATAAAATATTTTTTACTTTTCTTTTTATTAAAAAATCATTATTTAAAAATTATTTTGGACACAAATGACAAATGTCATCATTTCATTTGACATTTTACACGTCATTTGGCGAGTGTAAAACACACATACGTTATATTTTGATGATTGTGAAAAAAGTATCAAAATAACACAGCAGAGCCTGACATAATGTGTCTAAAATGAACAAAACTTAGTTAGTGTGTCTAAGTGAAAGTTGGTGCAACTTTAGGGGGTCACCGATAAGTTTTGCCTTACTAATACCTTCTATTTGGTGGTATTAGAGCCTGTTTGGATTGGCTTTAAGTTGGTCAAAACCAACTTAAAGCCCTTTTTTAGCTTTTGGACGTGTTTGCCTAATGCTGACTTTAAGCCATAAAGTTCTTAAAGTCAGTCAAAAATGAAAAGTTAGGATTCCTAACTTTTTTTTCCAGAGTGCTTAAAGTCATTTTCTTTGACCATGGAAATTACTTTTATATCCCTTATATTTTAACTAAATTCTCAAACTACCTTTTTTTATTCTTTTAACCCTAAAATTCACATCATAAGCACTTTTATCCAAACACTCAACTGCTTATTTATAAAAATAACTTTCAGCACTTCAAAGTTCTAAAAGCACTTCATACATAAAAGTTACTTTTTTTAAGCCCATCCAAACGGGCTCTTAGTTATACATAGGATTTAATACCATGGGATTAAATATGTAAAGACAAAAATACCCCTCAAATCCTTTTATTCATTTTGTTTATTTTCTTGATTTTATGTTTTATATTTATAGTTTTTTACTAGTAAATTTATTTAAATAAATTAGCTTACAAATTTTATTTATTTGTGAGTTCATATTTACATAATATATATATAAAAAAGTTGTCACGTCAAATTTTTAAATTTTATTAATTTGTGGGTTCATTTACATAATATAAAAACAATATTTTGTCATGTCAATTTTTTTTATAATTAATTTAATTACGTGATTTTGTTGATACAAAGACTTAATTGAGTGATTTTACCAATACAGAATAAAGTTTAATGACTTTGCTAGATAAATTCTCAAAATTGAGTGACCTTTTAAGATAATAATTCCATATTAAAACTACAACCTGCAATTTTTATGTGTAAACGTAGATGGTTTATTCGATTTTACTATTATTTACCATCTTTTCGATTTTAAAAGTAGATGGCCTATCTTTATTAAATTGAAAATTAACGTTTTGTGGGTGACCAATTTATTAAGATGACAATTATTTGCCTTCAAATAATTCAAGTGAGAAAATAGCAAACGTTGCGACAAAATTATTCTTCTCTTACCTAGTTAGAAGGCCACAAAAAATAATATTGTCCGACAATCATCTACCTTGATCCAATTGCATGGAATAGAAAATCTCATAATAATTCAAGTGTATTATTGAAAAGAAACTTTTTATAGAGTTTTAAACCAAACACAAAATTAGATGGAAGACAATGAACTAAACACTTCATAAAAAATAATCCCTACATTAATAATCTCTGTGTTACTAATCCTCGGGTTATTATTTTTTACCAAGCGACCCCTTAATGAGCTAACTACATATCTGCTAGGCTCCACTTAAATTAAAATTTAGCTCATCACAGTTTCTATTATTAGAGCCCGTTTGGATAGACTTTAAGTTGGTCAAAACCAACTCAAAGCCCCTTTTTAGCTTTTGGACGTGTTTACCTAATGCTAACTTTAAGTCATAAAGTTCTTAAAGTCAGTCAAAAATGAAAAGTTAGAATTTCTAACTTTTTTTTTCTAAGTGCTTAAAGCCATTTTGTTTGACCATGAAAATTATTTTTATATCTCTTATATTTTAACTAAATTTCCAAACTACCTTTTTTATTCTTTTAACCTTAAAATTCAAACACTTATTTTCAACATAAGCACTTTTATCCAAACACTCAACTGTTTATTTATAAAAATAACTTTCAGCACTTCAAAGTTCTAAAAATACTTCATACATAAAAGTTACTTTTTAAGCACATTCAAACGGGTTCTTAGTTTGTTGTAGAGTAGTTATTTCAGATCAAATATCTAAATATTATTCTAAATCTTGCATGCCTTGTGTTTGTTTTTAATTAGAAAATGATTCTTTTTCATTAGAAGTTCATGGGACACGAGTTGGTGCATATTGAAAGTTAAGTTTAAATGCATAGGATTTACTTAACGTGAATCTTGATGGGTCATTTGCACCTTTGTCCTTATTTTGTGTTTCTCTTTAATTTATATCTTTCAAGGTAAATACAACATTTCTTTCCATTATCAAGCGTTCAACCAATTGATATGTTTTCATAAATAATTGAAATTTAATTTTTTGATTTGTATCTTTAATTTTTAAAAATTTATAAAATTGATAATTTTTTGGTGAGGCATAAATTTAAATTTTCGCATCGTAATATTTTAATATGTTCTACGTTCTTAAAGAACTTATGTTGCGCTAGATATAACTTGAAGCAAAAATTTTAAAAAATCAAACTTATTTGAAAAGAAAAAAAAAAGAATGGAAAGAACCCCGTCCTTTTGGTTATTGCCTCGATAAACCAAGACCACATAACATTGGATAACAATTCAATGGCCTATAACCAAACCATTATCAACACAAACTCAAAAGTCAAGTAAAATGTTAAAATTACAAAAAAAATTGTTCTATTTTCATTCCTAGACTTGGAATGAAGAGGTAAATTACACCCTCAATACAATAACAACAACAATATAATTATTATACACCAATCAAATAATAAGTTGGAGTCATTTTACAAATCATAATCGTTCATGTCATTCCATTTAAGCTCATCTCAAAGGCGCATATATAAAGTACTAGTGTTAGACTTATTTAAACCAAAGGTGGATCTAGAATTTCTAGAATATAAGTGTATCACTAAAAAAAGAAAGAAGAAGTATTTAGCGGAAATTAATCTCTATTCTTCTAGACAAATCACTCAATATTCAATCAAGTGCACCATTCAGCCTTTTTGCAACGTGATGTCAACTCTAAAAAAATGTCTAATTTTACAGAGATCATAAGTTCATGTGTACTATATTTTGCTCAATAAATACAGTCATGATCTGAATAAGATACTTTCATCACAGAGCATAAATTTAGGTATGAAAATTCACCAACACGACAAACAGTAGATACGAATTCATAACTTTAACAACACAATCTATTTGATACTAAAAATCTTGAATAAAAATTTTAAATCTCGAATCCGCCTCTACTCATCTCGGATCAATAAAATCTTAACCAAAGCATTGATCGGTAGGGAGTGGCCCAGGAATCGAACCCTGTTCCAAGAACTGCAACCCAAACACAACCAAAATGGCCAACAATGACAAGTAAGACAACCCTTCAACAGCACCCAACAATCCAAATGGTCCATTGGGCAAACCCGACCCGGTTTTCGATTTGGTGTACAATGACCAACCCACAATACCGACCACAACTAAGTAACTCACACCTTCAATTGCTCCAATTGAGCCAGCAGGTCCTGGTGGAAGTCCACAGCCTGTTGTTTTTAAGGTGTAAAGTGACCATCCTATTACTGGTGTTGATATTAGTCCACCAGCTATGGCGATTTTTTCGATTGGGTTTGAGGTTGAGGATGTTTGGTTAGACATACATTGGATTTTGAGATGTGTTGATTTGGGATTGTATGGGTGTTGTTTTGGTGATGGGAGAAGACATTTGGGAGACGATGGAGATAGAAAGATCAACATTTTGAGTTCCTGTGGGTGTAGGAAATAAGAAAAGGCTATCAAGTATTTGATCTTTAAATTATACGGGAGATCCCAATATAAACTTTTTTGGTTTTTGTTAGTTGGGGCAGGGGAAGGTGGAGAGTGACGTTTTCTGTTACAATAATTTTGTAAAAAATGGGGATAAAGTAAAGAAATTGAATCAAACTCATTTGTATCAATCAATCTTATATGACACTATGATAATCATTTTACTTAAATTTTATAATTATGTGATTAGGTTAAAAATATATATGTTTGAATTAAAATCAATGAAAAAAATTAAAGGGTGTGGTCACTAAAGAAGATAGAGGAAGGACATGTAATTTGTATTGTACAATATTTGAATTGAATAGTTGTAAATTTAAGAAATTTAATACAAATCCAAGCGCACACGCGCTACATCTCTTTTGTAAAATTTTGCTTTAAAAATTGTATGAACAGTTAAACAAAGTGGAATCCCATTAGGCCGCAATTCGCAACCGGCAAAGCTATTGCGGCTTGTGAAGCTCACGCGAACTGACATCTTGGATCACAATTTGGACGAAAAACCCACATCGAAGCCTGCTATTTATACCCACGGCCCAAGTTGGCCTGCTCTCTCCATAATCAACTTTCATTGCAGGACCTCTTCCCTCCAAACTTATGGGCTTCCACCAGCAAGCCCATTAATACTCTTTACCACGACGATACCAACTCTTGAGTGCACCAATCCCATCTCTATGCAAGTGGGTAATAAATATATTTTAGCACAAAATAAGCAAAGGGAATTTTTTTTCCTTTTTTGTTGGATTGGGACCATTGCTTTTTTTCTTTACTAAATAGATAGATATATTCTGAGCCGGTGGGTTATCATATCATGTCATCGTTCACATGGTTGTAGACCAAGGCAATCAATTGAGACACAAATAGCTGACATCTGGCACCACCTGCAAGTTGCAAAAGATATTAGCTGTAAAAGTAGATCAAGGAGGCTCGCCTCATCATCTGAGAGTCATAAACGGTCACACTTAACATGAGACAACTACTATCCACAAAGCTGTTTTACAAGCCAATTAAAAACTATCCCCCATAAAAATAAAAGGCAGCAAAGCATTCTTTTTTAAATTCAAGAAAGAAAAAAAAGGCGGAAAACGAATTCTTCTATCACCTACTACTATTGTAGAACTAGCCAAAGATTTGCCATTCGCTTTTTTCCCCCATCAATTCAAATTCCCCTCCAAACTCCGATTGGTTTTCTTCCCTCTTCACTCTTTTGAATAATTAGGTAACGGCTACTGCAGCCAAACCAAGAGCGCCAATATTTACTAACCACCTTTTGAACATTTGTATATCTCCCATCATCATCCTACACCTGAATTTCCCACCAAAACAAGTGTTACTTGCTATCCAAGAAAAAGATACCACCAGTCTGAAAAAACAAATCTATTTATCAAGTGCATCATCTCTTTAAATCAAACCCACCACAGATTCTGTTGCTAACGGTGCTTCGATGACTTTGAATACTCTTCATCATCATCATCATCATCATCATCATCCCCACCATCATCATCCTCATCATCTCTCTTCCTCTTCTGAGTGGACGATGGTGGCTGCTCCTGAACTTCACCAAAATCATCCTCTTCATCTTCAACATCTTCCTCCAACTCAGCATCATCTTCATCCCCATTGACGGCCTCCACATCACTGCCTTCAGCATCATCTACTACAACATGGCCAACTGGTTGAACAAGGTAGCCATTGCCATTATCTTCTTCCTGTCATTTGTAACAAAATCAGTACAGCTCTCTATTTACCAGCATACCAAAAATAGAAGGTAACTCATGCACTGCAAAATCCACAAGACAATTTTGACATCAAACAATATAATGATCACCCCAACTAAAGCACATAGAACAATTTTCCAAGAGGAGAATACAGGGTCAAACAAAATACAAAACTACAGCACCATAAAGAACACATCTAGGGAAGTAGAAGATCACTTATACATGTGAATGACACTTGGGCCAACGAATCACAGATAGAAGATCTTATAGCAGAAAGAAGAAAACAAAAATAACCAATATAGGCAGGAAAAACAGAAAGAAACACAAGCAGTGGATTCAAAAAGGTCAAGTTACCCATAGACTTCAGCAATGAAATTTGACAGTCCCTTCCCGAAAAGAAACACAGTGTGTGTGTGTGTGTGTATAGAAGTGGAAAACAAGAAAATGAATTTTAACTTTGGGATAATCTGATTAAAAAAAATGATGCCAAATAGACATCATTTAACCATTTAAAAAGAAACAAGAAAACACAGAGCACATAAAGCAGCAGCAGCAGATTTAACAAGGTAAGATTTACCTATACTTTGGCAATTGACAGTCAGCTTCTGAAAAAAAACAGAGAATGGGATATGATGGCACAAAAGTAAAAAAATCGAAAAAGAAAGTGTCAGAGCTTTCATTAGAGAAAGCAAACTTAAAACCAACAAAAAGATGAAAGGACTAAAAACACCATAACCAAGAGGAGAAGACCAAAAAAGAGGTCCGGGGGAGCTGTTCGAGAGAAGCTCAGCAACACAAAAACACGGAAAATCATCTAAAATTTTCTGCTTTAAGCCTCTTAACACTTCCTCCTCTAATATAATTGCAAGCACAAAAATTGAAAAAAAATAATCTAAGAACTCTTAAATCAACAAAACACAATCCACTGGAACATACTTCAAGATATTCACATATGTTATTTTGGGTAGAAAAACTAAATACAGTTAAGATTTCAGGCATAATCAGAGTTCCCTGTGAATATTAGACAGGCCACGCAGAATTTAATCATATAACTAAAAAAGAGCACATAGACACAGCTGCAAGTATCATACGAATTCTAAAATCGCTGACATTCAACAAACTTCTTGCAAGTCTCTAGTCAGTTGTGTACACAAAACTATGCATCAGGTAATTTGTAGAATGCACAGCTTCAACCAGAATAATATATATTACACCACCTTGATCTGATAAATCAGCTTTGTTTCGAAGGCAACAAAAAACAATCTGTGCACCAAATTTCCAGGTTCAGAATAACCCAAGGACAATTCCTCACCAATGCCAGACAAAATTACAGGTATCAACAACAATCAATGTAACAAATTGATTAATCACTATGGAACTCCAATAACATAGAATTCTAACAATTCTCTAGCAGCAGTAAACAAACGAACCATGCATATTTCATAAAGCTAATATCAAGAGAAACAATGAATAAACAATTCACCCAACAGCAAAAGGAGTGCAGATTAAGTTGTGCAACTAGCAAGAAGCCATTTAACAAAACAAATTATGACATGTGATGCACTAAAATGAAACAAGAAATAACCAACTAAAAGAGGAGAAATTTTCACCTCATCTTCAGCATCCTCATCATCTTCGAAATCACCATCCTCCTCGACACCTAGCTCCTCCTCTCCTGTCTCCCCATCATCATCCTCGTCTGCATCATCTTCTCCATGCTCATGCCCATCAATTTCCCCTTCTGTGCTATTCAACCTCCCCGTACTTGCAGGCTCTGCAAAATCCCCATCATCATTATCAACTTCCTCTTCATCCTCATCGTCGTCATCATCATCATCGTCGTCATCGTCGTCCTCCTCCACACCATCTTCATCCTCATCACTGTCTTCTATCTCATGAACCTCAACAACATCATCTTCATCTCCCTCTTCATCTATCTCCTCCACAAAATCCTCATCTTCATCATCCTCATCATCATCATCATCCTCTCCATCAGAAGCTGCCTCTACTCTAAAGCCATTTGAGTGACTGGAACCATCCCCTTTAGACCCATTAATCACTCTAGTTATCTCTGTCTCCTCCTCATCAGCATCACTCTCTTCCTCATCCACATCTACCACACCTTCACTCTCAACCGTATGTCCATTGTTCAGCCTAAATGGATGTTCCTCTCCATCAACTTCCCCGCTCCCTGGATCATCCTCTTCATCCTCCTCTTCTTCTTCCTCCTCATCATCCGATTCAGGCCTCTCAGTACCCTCTGCATCCATCTTATCTAAATACTTCAACGACCTAATCAAACCAAAAACCCTAGATCGATAATCCTTAACCCTCGTCACGGGACACTCATATAGATCAAGCGACACAAGCCTGAGTTCAGCCAAAGGCTGAAGATCATCGATATCCTGAATCCTGTTATTAGACAAATCAAGGTCCCTAAGAGAATTTAAACCAGCTTCTACAAGGAACTCAAGGCCTCCAGCGATTCTATTGTCCGATAAATTCAACTTCTGAAGATTCCGAAGCCGAGGAAACTGTTCAAGCGATGTAACACCAGTATTTGCAATTGACAGGTGCTCTAAATTCTGAAACCTTTCGAAAATCGACGGGGGAGCCAACTTACCATGAATACACTTCACCGCTCCGTCCAACGTTAGGGTTCTAACAGAACCAAAGTTTCTCTCGCCATCTAACGCCGTCTCCACCGCTCTTTCCCAAATCTCATCCATCAATCAGAACCACAACTCATGTAATACGAATTTTCAGAAAACTACAGGAGGACCAAAAACGAAATCCGAGAAGCAAAGCGTCGAGACTAAACAGGACTAAAAGTTCAACAAACCTCAAACTTTTTCCTCTGCGCCGGAAAATGCATAGAAAACCTAATTTTTTTCTTCCTCTCTCTAGTTTCTCTCTCTAAAAAAAAACTCACACTCTACCGCTTGATATTGGGGGGAGGCGAGTCAGGGTTGGGGAAAAGAGTAATCAGGGTTGAGTTAACTAACCCAAGTCATGGTCAATATGTGTTTGTTGAGAGAGTGATTAACAGCCGTTGATCTTTAGAGACGCGGATCGATGACGTGGATATGAAATGAACGGTGGAGATTGAAATATGGTGTGTTTCTTTTTTGATCTCGTAATTGATGAGCACGACACGTCATTCTTGACGCTAATATATCGGGGATGTTTAAAATATGCCCCCATTGTTCTCTAATATTACGGAAATACTAACATTTCTCCCTTCTTTTTTTTCCCTTTTCGCATGGAAACTTTTTCGCCTTATACAAGTGAAAAAATTATTGTACCTTTTTGTATATATTCATTAACTACCATTTCAGTAAAATTTACAGTAATGATTTTCCATCTATATAAGATAATATTTTGCTAGAAAAGTATTATAATATTAATACTGAATTAAAGCTAAAACAGTAAATAATTATTACAAATATTGTATTGTGGCAAGCCATGTAAGGCATTGTCTTCAAAGTGATTTCGACACTATAGAGATGCAAATTGTTCTAGCTGTCTAGCATGTCGTTCCTCAAGGTTACACGTGCACTTATGATTGTATGTTTGAAATTTGCACAAATTAATTAACTAAAAAAATAAAAGAAGAGGAAAACTTTGAAGAAGAAGAAGAAAGAGAGAAATTTTTCTATATTGACAAGAGAACTTTGAAGACGAAGAAGAGAGAATTTTTTCTATATTGACAAGAGAAATCTCAATATGTATATATAGATAATAAATAACAAAGTTTGGATAGTAAAGGTCTTTTAATTCATGAAATATATAATGACTAACTTTAAATTCAGAAAACGAACCTAGTTAATTCGGAAGAATGAACATTAACTAACTTTAGGCATGAACTTTGACTAACTTTAATTTTCAGGAAGATAAATAAATCTTTGATTTTATATTACCACCCATTAATAAAAATACCAACAATCCCCCGTAATTGTAAAGACAATAGAATAGGAATGATCTCTCAATAAAAGAAAGGAACATTATAAGAGTGGTGCATCATGAGATTATGATAACATAATGAGTATATATCTTTGTTTATCCGCATTGTAGGATATTAATATTATAAAGGAAAAAATATTCATTCTATGTTATTGTAACTTTTTGATGTAATTAATTATATCAAATTGTATCAGCTATGACGATCGTTAAATTGACATTCAAAAAATAAAAATAAAAATTAACTTAATGTAACGATATGTTTTCGTCGTTATAAATAAATCAATGTGGGAGGAGTTTAGTTGGAAATCTTTCGAGTAGTAACATGGAAATTTCGAGCCTAGGTTAGATTTAGATGAAATCTGAGTTAGGTGAGGTCTGGGATAATCTGGTAATGGATGTGGGCTTAAATTATGAGTTTGATCGTTTGAGTTGCTAGCCAAGATATTAAGGAGTCTGTACGATTTTACGAAATCGAATTCGGGCGAGTAGAACTCTGTAATTGATCTTGGCGTGAAAGAGTTGTTTTGGAACGTCCAGAATTGAGGGTGTGTTGCGAAATGGAGGCCTGGGACTCAATTTCAGAGTTTTTTTCCCTATGCAACATGTCGTGACGGGGGGCACTATTGAGGGATGGCGGGCTAAATGCGGGTTTTATTGGGTAAAACCCAAAAACGTCATTCTTTCTGCAATTTTGATTTTTGAGAGCAGGTGAGGCTATTCTTTTCAGTTTTTCACTAATTCTCGTGCTAAAAATAAGTTAAATACTCCCCTAACTTGTATTTTGATTTTTAGAACCTAGAATCCATGGTAATTATCCTAGCAGGGGGTTCTTGGTTTGAATTTAATGGTGGAAAAAATCCTAGTTGGATTATAGGATCATGAACTTCGTCAAGAGTTAGTATTTTAATATAATTAGTGTAATTTATTCATTGATTGCTTGTGTTTTTTATTTATTTTAGACTATGAACAAGCCAAGATACTCTGGAAAGAGAAAGCTCAAGTTCCTTAAGAGTATTCAAGCTTGATTTCGAGGTAGGTGATGGTTTATTTTTTTATATGTGTTATGTATGCCTATTAACTACATTAATAGTATTGCATGCATGTATGTGAAAACAGAAAGATGGAATGAACTTAATGAAATGACTATTTGTGATCAATTGTATGTAATGAACCTGTTAATTAATTGTGCAAGTGTGTTTATTGGATCGGGTATTACATCGATAAATATTAAATCGAGTACCATGTCGATATATATTGGATCAGGTACCATATCAGTACATATTAGATTAGGTACCACGCTGGTGCATATTAGGACAGGTGTCACGTCGATACACTAACTATTGGGATAGGTGTCACGCCGGCACACTAACAGTTTGGTATGGATTTCATGAGAGGACTATATGTGATTATTGCATTTGTTATTGACATTGTGAAACTGTGTACTAATCAGAAATTGATAATTGGATAATGTACTATATATATGTGTGGTTTACTATGTTGTGGTTACTTGTATATATTTCATTTACTGGAATGACCGCGTGATCCTACCAGTATATTGTTGTTGTGTGTACTGATAATGCACTTGCTTTTTTTTTGTTAAGTATAAGGCATCTTCAGGCGGCTAGTGACATACTTTAGCTAGGAGATCCTTGACTCGTCGGATTCTAGGGTGAGCCATTTCTTTCAGGCTGTCGTGGATCCATCTTAGCTCTTAATCCATCATTTCGAACTTAAACTATTTCATTCAGACTTATGTTATGTTTATTATTTCGGGGTTGCATCCCCTTATCTTAGACTTGTTACTTATTATTTTGGTACGATGACTTTCAGGTTATAGGGATTAACTTCTGCAAATTTATGTTTGTTTGGTTAGCTTTCTGAGTTTATGGGAACTTCATTTTAAAACTATTATTTAAAGTTGTTTCCACTTCTTTAAATGTTTGTTTCTATATTAGGATGTTAGTTTGGGGTATAGTATTGGTTCTCTCATCGGAGGATTAGTGTGAGTGTCATTCATGAACCGGTCTTGATCGTGACATTTAATTGTACCGAAGAGAAATCGATACATGCAATTGAAATATTTTCGGAAAGTAGAGTAATGGAAACATTGCAATGGTACAATTTTTTTAAATAACCGATCGAATCGAACCATCAACACGTAAAACTCATATATATATATATATATATATATATATATATTGTGTCGTTTGTCATAGTTATTAAATGACATTTAGTAAACAAAAAATTAACCGAACGTATCAAAAAAAAATCGAGACGAATAAAACATTTTTGAAAAGTAAAGTAATTGAAATATTAAAATAGTGTTTTTTTAATGTAGCCAATTAAACTGAACAATTGACACATCTATCTTCATGTAGTAGGTTAATTAAACATATGTATAATGTGAAGGTAATTTAAAATATAGTCAATCCCGTTTTATCCCTCGAGCATTTAAAGGTTGGAAAATGATACCCCTTCACATATTGAATAGAAAATGACTAAATCATCATGGCTAACATAATCAAGACCGGAAGTATTATATTCTAGTTTTAATGATTTAACAAATTATGGGACCTAGTGGAGGGACTTGGTTTCAAGTGCAATGTACGTCATGGACAAGAGTGGAGGCCAGCTGTAAAAGGTGACACCACCTTCTATGGTTAGTGGACACAACAGAGCTTCCAGCCAATCAGATGACACTAGAATATTTTGTGTAGATGATAATACTCACACTTTGGCATGATACAATCTAATTTTTGCATATCAAGAGTTTACACGTAAAAGCTATTTTTCCCAAGCAAGAACAACTTCAAAACGACAGCAAGGGACCTGATAAAATTATCCGAAAAAAGTTATGATTATTTTATTTTGATGTTGTGTCTTATGTTCTAAACTTTGTAAGATCAGTTCTTGTGTTATAAGGAAATATTGATCATTTCACGTTGTATTTCGAGTTATTAAGGTCATGGCTAGAGTTAATTATTTGAGTTGTTTGAAGTCTATGTCAACTAGAGTTAGTTGATTTATTGGGCAATAGAGTTATTGCTTAAAATTTTGACTTGTAATAGAGTTACAAGGGGTTGGGATTAAGAGTTTAATTCCTAGGATTGCAAGGGTTTGTAATCTGAATCTTAGCTCTTTTATTAGTGAAGTTGTTGGTGAAATCTTGTGTGACGGGTCATGATTTTCTCCTTTCTTGAGCAATGAAGTTTCCCCGCAAAACTCTCGTGTCTCTTATTTTAAGTTTTAACTTTTGTACTATTTTTTCGTCAAGGGACCAGATCTGTTGCCTTGCAGTGGACTCATACAAACCATCAATTGATATCAGAGCCTTAATTCTCTATATGGTTAATACCGAAAGAAGATCCTGAGAAATGAAATGATTGCTCCACCTAATCTGGAAGAAGGACAATCCTCTACTAGACCACCTCATTTTAATGGTCAATTTTATGGCCGGTGAAAAACTCGTATGCATGATTTTTTCATGGACGAAGATAATGAACTTTGGGATATTGTCCTAAATGGTCCTCATGTCCCTCTAAATGAGGTGAAAGAAGGAGAGATCACTAGAGTTGTTCCTAAAACTCGAAAGAAGTATAATAAAGCTGATAGAAAGAAAATTGAGAAGAACTACAAGGCAAAATAGCTACTGGTGTGCAGATAGGAGCAGATGAATACAAAAGGATATCTTCTTATGAGACTGTCAAGAGATATGGAATTGTTTAAAGAATGCTCATGAAGGAACTACTCAAGAAAAAGAGTCTAAGGTGGATAAGCTTACTACTCAATATAAAAAATTTCAGCCAAAAGATGCACACTCGATTTACCTCCATTACTAATGAGCTTTGTTGTTTGGGAGAACCTATTCATACAAGCAAGCAGGTCTAGAAAATTCTCTGAATTCTTCCCAAGTCTTGGGAAAGAAAAGTAAATGATATTACTAAAGCAAAGGATCTGAACGTTCTTACATTGGATGAACTGATTAAAAATCTTTAGACCCATGAGCTAAACAAGCAATAATATTATTCCAAAAATGAATCAAAAAGAGATAAATCTTTGGCTCTTAAAGTCACTCAAAGTGATGATTATGAAGAAAAAGAGGATATGGCCTATTTGACTTACAGATTTCAAAAGATTGTGAAAAAGCACGGTAGATTCATGAAGAAGGGAGGCTCAAATAGGTCAACAAATGAAATTAACCTATGCCACAAGTGTAGAAAGCAAGGGCATTTCATCAGAGAATTACTTATGCACAAGTTGGAGCACAAAAACAATGTCAAATTTGGAGGAGACAAAGACAAGCGAAGGGACCAGGTCCCCAATAAGTCGAGAAGAAAAGTATATTTTGATTATGTAGTGAAAAAAGCTCTTTGCATCTAAAGAAATTCCTCAAGTGATTATGAGAAATCTTAACATCCTGAAGATGCATTTATGCTTGCTGTAAAGGACGATGAAGATGTTTTTGACTCCATGTTTGCCTTCATGACAAAATCTAAAGATGAAACTAATGAAGAGGTAATTTTTCTTGACCTCAAAGAAAATCTGAATCTCAACTCTATCAAGAAATTAAAAAAATTAGCTAGTGTCTTGATTGACTCACTTTGTGATTTAACTACTGAAAAAGATTTTCTGAACAACAATATTGACATATTTAAAGATGAAAAAATTGCTCTGGCTATTAAAATGTTAAAAATGGAAGAAAATATTATTTTATTGGAGACAAAAAATATTGATCTTAAGGAAACTTTAAAAAAAAAATTGAAACTGACATCAAGCATAAGAGTAAAGCTATCAGAGTTGAGCTGGAACTTGAAGAAATTTTAAAAAACTTTGAATTGAAAGTTATTTATTTACTTAGAGATAAATCTTCAATTAAAAAACGGATTGGTTCAAGTTTAGGAGGTTGAATAAATCTCTTAAATGGGCTACTTCTTCCAAAATATTGATAAATCTGAATAACAGAGACACAATGATGAAAAGGGTCTGGGATGCTTGAAGTTATACTCCTCTTATAATCCTTATAGCAAGTGTGTTTGTATCTGATAACTTATTGTGTATTCATCGTGGTAGAAATAGACACTTTAAGAAGGACTGTGAGGCTTGGAAAAAAACTGAAAAGAATTTTTAAAGATATTTTAAGTAAAAAGAAAACATGAAGAAGGGACCTGGTCTTAATATTAAAATGAGAAAGCAAAGTTCGTCATCTAGACTATGAAAACGTTGATTACACCTTTGTCTGTTTTTTTGGGAGCTTAAGCTTAAATGGGTTCCTAAGGCTAACAAGTGATCCATTGTGCAGGTGAAGTCTGGAGAAAGCAGTCAGTGTTGTTTTATGGATAGTGGATGCTCCAATCACATGACTAAAAGGACTAAAAACTTTCTCTCACTCAACACACTTCAAGGAGGGAATGTCTCATTTGGAAATGGAAAAAAAATACATTTTTCGGTGTTGGAAGAATTGGAAAATCATTGAAACATTCTATTGAAGATGTGTACTATGTGAATGTTTTGAAATATATTCTACTCAGTGTCTCATAGATTTGTGACAAAGAAAATGAAGTTAGATTTATGTGTAAGAAATGCATTGTTACAAATTTGTTATCTAAGAAGTAATTCTCACTACAAGAAGGTGTAAAAACACGTGCATAGCTGATTTGGATACTGTCAGGGAGATAATTTGACATGTATCAATGCTCTAGATGAAAATGCCGACCTTTGTCATCGAAGACTTTGTCATGTTTGTGCCTCTCTCCTAAACAAACTTGTGACAAAAGACCTGATTCGTAGACTACCAAATATAAAATTTGAAGATAAAAAAAATGTGTGATGCCCGCATCAGAGGAAAGTAGGCCAGAACCTGTTCAAACAGAAGAAATAGGTAAGCACTACCAGACCACTCAAACTAATTCATCAGGATTTGAGTAGGCCTGTGAAGATTCAAAGTAAGGGAGGAAAGAAATACATCTTTGCTTGTAGATGATTTCTCAAGGTACACTTGAACAATATTTCTCAAGTCCAAAGATAAATTATTGATGTGTTAATGGCTTTTTTCAAAATGATCTAGATAAAGTTGAACTACAAGATAGTCGGGATCAAGTTGGACCATAGAATTGAGTTTGAAAATGTTGAGTCAAAATTTTCTGTGCTAAACATGAAATACATTACAACTTTTCAGCTTCTAGAACTTCTCAGCAGAATGGTGTGGTAGAGAGGAAGAATAGAACCTTAGTTGACATTGGAAGAACCATTCTAATATATTTTGATCTCCCAAAGAATTTTTGGGCTGAAGTAATGAAGATTGCGTGTTATGTCACCAATTGATGCCTAATCTGATCAATCCTTAACAAAACTCATATGAGCTATTGAATCATCGAAAGTCTAAATTGAGTTATCTTAGAGCTTTTCATTGCAAATGCCTTGTTCTTAACAATAGAAATGATGACCTTGAGAAATTTGATTACAAGAGTGATGAAGGAGTGTTTATAGGTTACTCATCTACTAGCTAAGCTTACAAAGTCAATAACAAAAGGACACTATGCATTAAAAAAGTGTCCATATTATCTTTGATGAATTTGAAAGAATTGAGAATCTAAAAACAAGGATGATTCAAAAATTAAAGAGTTGCTTCAAATTCAGAGGGATAGTCTCATAGATGATGTGGTTGATAACAATCTAAATCAGGAAGCTAATGATATTAAGAAGGCTGACGAAGACAAAGAACCAGATAAGGGACCTTTTCAGCTTCATAATATTGACAAAAATGATCAAATTCAACTTGATGCTACAAATTTTAGTGATGAAGATGATGAGGCAGATCAAACTCATCAACATACAAGAAATTTAGGATGGAAGCACAAGTCATCACACTTCTTGGATAATCTTATTTCTCCTTTGAATTTTGGAATGTATACCAGATTTAAAACAAGAAATTTGGTTGCATTTTCAGCTTTTCTATCAACAATTGAGCCCAAAAGTATGAAGGAGGCCTTGAAGAATATTGACCGAGTAAACTCTAAACAAGAAAAAAATGTATTAATTTGAGCACAGTAAGGCATGACACCTAGCTCCCAGACCGTTTAACAGAACTATCATAGGGATCAAGTGGGTGTAGACAAATAAGTTGGATGAACATGGTGTTATCAAAAGAAATAAATCAAGGCTTGTGTTTCAAGGATATGATCAAGAAAAGGGGATCGATTATGATGAAATTTTTGTTTTCGTAGCAAGGATGGAGGTCATTAGAATTCTGATTGCAATTGTTGCATATATGAATTTCATGCTATTTCAAATGAATGTAAATAGTGCCTTTTTGAACGGATATCTGAAGAAAGAAGTATATGTCAAACAACCTCCTCGTTTTAAAGATGTTGATCAATCAAATCATGTGCTCAAGATGGACAAAACTCTTTATGGGCTGAAACGCGCTCCTAGATCTTGGTATGAGAGATTGTAAAAAAAAATTCTTGATAATGGGTTCAAAAGCGAGAAAATTGATAATACTTCATTCTTGAAGTCATGAGGAAAGGAATTGCTCATTTTTCAAGTATATGTAGATGACATCATCTTTGGAGCAACATCTGATTCTCTCTGCAAAGAGTTTGTTTACCTTATGAAAAGAGAATTTGAGATGAGTATGATGGGTAAACTCAGTTTCTTTTTAGAATTAAAGATAAAACAATCACCACATGGGACCTCTACTTTCTAAGAAAAGTATATCAAAGAGTTTTTGAAGAAATGCCATATGCTTAATGCAAAGCCAATAGATACTCCAATTAGAACTAATTCTAAGCTTGATGCTGATGAACTTGGCCCCGTAGTAAATAAAATCATATACAAAGGAATTGTCGGGTCTCTCTTGTATCTGACAATAAGTAGGCCTAATATTATGTTTAGTGTGGGGATGTGTGCAAGCTCTCAAGATTGTCCTAAAGAGTCTCATTTGAAAGCGGTGAAAAGAATTTTGAGATATTCAAAAAGAACTTGGGCCTGGTCCTATACTATCCTTCTAGAGATTCTTTCAATTTGGTGAGATACGCTGCTGCAGACTATGCATGGTACTTGGTTAATAAAAAAACTTCAGAAATGGCTCATTTTCTTAGTTCATCTCTAATCACTTGGGGGGCAAAGAAGCAGAACTAGTTGCTCTATCTATAGAAAAAATAGAATATGTGGCCGCTGCATCTTGTTGTGCATATCTATTATGGATCAAACAATAATTGGAGGATTTTAGAGTCCTTACTAATACCGTTCCTCTCTTATGTGATAATACATGTGCTCTCAATATGGCCAAGAATCCAGTTCAACACAAAAGGACTAAGTATATTGATATGAGACATCACTTTCTAAGGGATAAATTTTGAGAAAGGCAACATTTGTATGCACTTTTGCATAATGGAGAATCAAATAATTGATATATTTACTAAGGCTCAAAGCAGGGATCGGTTCGAGAAGAACCGTCTGAAGTTTGGAATGATCAAGCTTAGCTACCTGACTAAACTTCATGCCTTCAACCCCTTCATTAATGTTATACCTTGAAAATTTTAAAGCTAAGACACGATCCATTCTTCTTATGCGTATAGGCCCAAATCTGATGAATTCTAATTATATTTATATATATATATATATATATATATATATATATATATATATATATATATTAATTAGGATCAATTCCTAAGTATTTTAAGTATATTTGAGGTGAATTAGGGTAATAAGAAACCTCTAGTACTAAGTCGAGTTCATAGATCCTTTACCGATTAAGTTTTCATATAAGATATCATAATGATCAATTTTAAATGATCATATATTAGAATGTTAAGTTTTAGGTGTCTCGTGAACTATCAAATTAAATATCTACGTGTCCTCTTTCCAATGCCACAAAGTTTGCCTAATTTGAAGTTTGGAGTAAAAAGTTATGCTTATTTTAGTGAAGCTGTTGAAAAATGGATAAAAGGAGAAAGTCCGCGTCGCGGACTTGAGGAGGTATTTTTGATTTTCAAGATATTTTGAGGTAGTAGAGTCTGTGATGTCCCCGTGTTGTGGATTACTGAAATCTAGCCTAGGGAGAAGGTCCGCGTTGTGGACCTGGGAGTGAATTTTTGCTTGTCGACTATTTTAATGAGGGGCGTTCTAATCTTTTCTCCACCTTTTGCAAACTTAAACCAACCCATTTTGGAACTAAAATACGTCCCTTATCAGTACTCTAAGGGTATTTTCTCTCATTTAACACTTAGAACATTGAGAGAAGAGAAGTGGAGAGAAGAAACAAAGCTAGGGTTCAAGGTTTTCAAGCCATTCCTTCAAGCCTTGATCGTCTCTTCGATTTCCAGGTATGTAAGGCTAACTAAAACATGGATTTGAGTTCTTCCATGTGCCCTAAGTATGTGATTGTTTGAGTAGTGAGTGATTTGAGTCCCCATGAATGAATTTTGAAAAGTTCTCTTTAAATCCTAGTATATTCTTGTATAATCTTGTATGATTGATAGTTTACATGAATTAAACACTTGAAACAAATGATTATGTTTCTCCTTAAATGAACCCTAACTAAATGATAACGATAATTAAAGGTCTATATATGTTGAATAGATTGGAAAGCATAAAATATGAATGTTTGAATGTGAGTGAGAATGAACATGAATATAGCTTTTATAAACCTTTAAGGTCTTCTTAATCTAAGATTGACCATGAATAACGGAGTAGAACTAAATGCTTTCATAAATACATATCTTTATTTCAATTGAATGATGGGTCTGATTAGATAGTATGATTGGTTGAGAGGTTTGATTGTGATAGAATTGATAGAATCCAAATGAGACTTGTCAATGACTAGATTGAACTGATTGAATTGAGTCTTATGAGCATATTGAGTCTTGGGAGGAGTATTGAGCACCAATTTGGGTAAGAGTATAGTTACAACTCAAATCTCATGAACTACGTAGCCAGCATAGGATGGAGGGTTACACCTCTTAAGTCCCAAAACATTGGACTTTGATTGTGTATCCAATGATAGTGATTTATCCCTTACCATGGCAAAGTATTGGATGGGAGTGGCAGCGACACTATTTCGTTGAACATCACCGGCTCATAGGTGATGGTTGTTGGTTAAAGAAACTCCCAATTGGGATATTATCTTGTATGATAGGATTGTTTGATTGAGATTGTAGATGATTGAGTCGATTTCGAAAAGTATTGCTAAATTCTAAATTTGCATATCTTTTGAGTTGAGTCATTTGAGTTGATTGTTGAGATTGAGGTAAGTTTTGTTGACTGTTTATCCTTTCTTCCATTTTATATACTCATACGTTCCATGTGCTGGCGCCTTTTGGCTTGCATCATTTCATGATGCAGATATATGTGCTAAAGATCATCAACAAGCACTCCGTTGAAGATCTACTTCTTTGTTGAGACTGGTGAGACCTCCTTTCTTTTCTGAGGGATCATATTTATTTCATCTTTACTTTGAGTATTTTCTTTTGGGTAGTCATGGACTTGTCATTGGCACCTTCTGGATAGTGATAGAGGCTTCATAGACGGATAGTGATGAAGTTGAGTCATTGGTTTTGGTTTTCAAACTATTCTTTGAATTGGAGTTGAATTGAGATTGGTTTTAAAAGGCATTATACTTGTTTGAATTGTTGAGTTGGTTAGCCCATCCTAATGCCTTTTAAATTTGTATTGAGTCTTCCATTGGGTACATGAATGAATGAACGAATGTGTCTAATTGGATCAAGTGGTTCGCTTGGGGATCAACAATGGTCTTTGAGTGCCGGCCACGTCTAGGGTACCCTCTTGGGGCGTGACAATTGACTATGCCTAGAGAGCAGGTATATTTATTAATTATCATGATTGTTTTGTCTAAATTCAATCTCATACTTATTGTAGGCATACACCCATGATAAACCTACTGAAGCAAGAGGAGGAGATAGAAAGTTTTGGGCAAATGTACTTCTCAACATCTAGAGAGGGACCTGGTCCCGTCTCAAGCAATCTTTGCACTACTTTTAAATTACTTATGAGAACCATTGAGATTGCCACACGTTTGTCATCTCTCTTCTAAACCGCTATCACATCAAAATAATAACTCAAAACACGCCTCTCATAATGGACCAAAAACAATTTCCACTCTAATTTATAATCAACTACCCTCATCTCTGTCTTCGATTCTCCTCGTTTCTTCGAACCAAACCAAATCAAACAACCCTCTTCTCCTTTTCTCTTTTTTTAAAAAAAAGTTATGTCTCAATCTCCATCTTCCTCTAAGAAAATCACCAACATAAATAATGAGACTCCTGTATCGCCCAAGATTGATGCTTCTCCTTCCACTTCTATTCATTCTCTCTGTGTTGTAGGGATACGAACACACTAGATATAGGTGTCGTCATCTCTCCTACCAACTACCCAATCCAGACTTGCATTTACCCAATACCTCTATCCTCTACTCTAATGGATGGGACTCCCTCCAACTATTGTCATCTCTCCATCTCAAGGGTCTTCACCAAATGCCTTTACTCAAACTTCAGCCTCTTGAGATAAAATCCTGAAGTGACTATGCCTCTAATTCTCAACCTGGTTCGGTGTCTTCCAATATGTCTGAGAGATATTTTGATGGAGATCTTCTTGAGGAATGGCTAACTGGGTCAAATATTCTAGCAGTAGGTGATGAGTGGGTTGTGCAGAGTTTAATAGAGATGAAAGCTAATGGTATTAAACCCCTCATTTCAGATTTGGAGAATAAGTCACCAGATCCATCTTTTGTGCTGTCAAAGCCCATCTTCGACCAGACTCTAGGAATTGATTTGCCTCAAGTTCCTATTAAAGATGAGGTGGAGGAAGAAGATGATGCACCCTTGGTTTGGTGAATCAAGAAGATGGACAAGGGAAAGGAAGTTGCTATTGAGCCCACCAAGATTCTCAAAATTTATCCTACTCGTGGACTCAAAAGAAACTATTGAGTGATGCCATGGTGTTAGATAAAATGAAAAGGATGAAAACCAAAAAGCAATGAACCAGGGCAGTGGTTGATAAGGATGACATTCCTTTAGAAAAATTGATTAATGTGTTCAAAGAGAAAAATACAAGTGAAACTGAATCCATTGATGTTGTGGTTGCAGTTGCAAAGAAGAGGAAAGTGGCTCTGGCCACAAAGTCTATGAAAGGAAAAATAATAACAAAATCAAGTATTGAAAAGAAGGAGAAGTGTGAAAGGGGTCAGACAAAAAGGGTAGTAACAGATGGCGGACCAGAGGTCCAGTCGCTAAAAAATTTAAATTTGAGAAGGTGCTAAGCAGAAAAGAAAGGGTGCATATTCTGAAGACTCAAAAGGCTCTTAGAGGCCACTCTTTATGATAAAGAAGTACGCGACTTCTACTACAACATGAAGTGCACAGAGGATGGCAGTTTGAACACCAAAGTAAATGGGTTGGTGTTTCACTTGAGTGAGAAGCTCTTCGGGGGGAAATTCTTGAAGTGCCTATGATAGGGACAGCTTCAGTTGAAAAGTCATCGCCCACCCCTCAATTCATCTTGAAAGAAGGTAAACTCTCTAATCTAAAGTTTGCTGGGATTCCAAAGAAGTTTCTAAAAGGCCAATACCAATTGTATTTTGAGTTCATAACCAAAGTACTCTTGCCAAGATCAGAGAAGAGGACAGTAACTTCGTCCGCTGACCTATTCCTCATGAAATCGCTGAGTAAATTTGAGGCCATTAACCTCCCTACTATTATGTTGGAAAATATGTTCAAGACAATGACTTTTAAGGATGGTCTTCATGGGATGGGTTATGGTTATCTTCTGAATTGGGTGTTCGGTCATTTTGAAATTGAGTATGTGTTTTGCACGTTAATTAGTAAAACATGTATAAAAAAGAAATCATGTTAATTAGTAAAACATGTATAAAAAAGAAAATATTATTAAAAAAAGAATAGATGTTAAAGTATATGTATATTTGTTTGAATGATGAAAATGAATATTATTATACTGATATTTATCTCAAAGATAAGCATATTAAGCTGAAATAGTAATTACTATATATTATCTTCTTCAAATCCACAACATAAAATAAAAAAAAGGAGATTTTAAGACAAAAAAACCTGAAATTAAATCAAAGTTCAACAAAATTGATGAAGAAGATGTTTAGACAAAATCACTGAGATGGTTGATGAATCAAATTTTAGACAACTCCCCTTTTTAGAGGTGGAAGAATTCATAAACCAAAAAAGAATTTGAAATTACTATTATACCCATATTAAATATTTTTTTTAGTATATTTTTCGCGACTTCTTTTTTCATGTACACAAAGAAAAAGAATATCTACCAACATTAATTTTGATTATATTTTTTATCGAAATTAATTTGAGAAAAAAGAATCCTACATCAATTAGCTTGGAATTGAAGCTTAGTAGTCGTCTTACTATGCTCGTCAACTAAAGTGGATAACACAAAACAACACATTAAAAAAAAGGCGCTAAAATTAACTTATTTAATTTAATAAGAAAAGAAGAACAAAAAAAATGGAAAAGGCTGCAATAAATATCCCAAGAATCAATCCACTAAAGCCTAACGTACAAGTGACGTAAAGCAAGCAGAAAACATGGTCATTATCAACGTTAAGTAGGGGTAGAGGTAGTAGAGCCTCGAGGTTCATTCAAATTCTTTCAATGAAAAATTACTCATTTATATATAATTAAAATTTTATATATATATTAGATGTTGGACTCCCTTCGACTTTTTTTTATATTTATTTTCATATTTTAAACTTCCTGAAAATCTTAATTCTGCAATTGAATGTAAAGCGCAACACTACCGAAGAGTTTCCTTAAACATAAATTTCAAAACATTGACTTACGGCAATGATCATAATTAATTTCACGTTTATTCCTTTTTTCCCTAAATATTTTTAGGACTCCTTTTTAATCAACTTACACAAGAAAAAAGAAAATCAACCAATATTAATTCTTAATATATTTTATGACTCCTTAATTTCTCAAGATTATAGTCAATATTATAAAGATAATTAAACAATAATTTTAAAAAAATAGTAAATGACAATTTTATTTATTATAGAGACTTTTAATGAAGGGTAAAAAAATCCAATTGACATTTCTAAGGACCTCCATGCTTTTAAAGTACCTAGTTAAGTGTATGTGTTTTGAGCGCGTGTATCATGTTAATCTAGCTATCTATATTATATTAAAAGTGTGAAACTCCTTAATAAATAATAATGTTGTTTGTACTTTTTAACATGTAACAAAGATTATCAGTTGTACCTAAGGGATTCAAATTAGGAGCTCAATCAGATGTTATTTGGGAGAGATTTCTTAATCAAAAATTAAATTCTACTTTATATAACAGTCCCCTTATTTGAATTAAACTGTGTAACAAACGCTCGATATGTTTTTATTTGTCGGCAGCACAAACATTCTTTGATACATACTATATATAACATATTTGTCTTTGAATTGGACAATAATTCTGTTTAAAGGTTTAGTTTTTAGTTTACAAGCCTTTTTTTTTTATCCTTTATGTTGTGATGCAGTTGTTAGTGATTGTTGTTTTAATTGGACTTTTGTTTTGAATTATCTCAAAATCAACATACAAAAAAATAAGGTAATATGAGTTAGTATTTTGATTAACGTTAAATATTTTTTCCTCTCTATTCTATCTTGATTACACTTTTTTTTTCCAGAAATAATTTTTCTATCTCTAAAAGTAAGAGTAAGATTTATGTACAATATATCATCTTCAAACTCCACTTGTGAAACGTTATAGGATTTGTTATTGTTATATTATTGTTGATTAATAGAGATTTTGTGTTTAAGTATAACACACAATATTCTATTGAGAAATATTGACCTTGTGTTACTAATTTAGTTAGTGGCAAAACTATCGTGTTGTTCGCCTCATGGTAGATAACTTTCAGTTTTCAGGTTATCATCTTCTGCTTTGTCATAATTCTTTATGTTTTTGTTAATTTCTTATAAATAGTTGTTATTATGCTCATGTATGATGTAATTTATTTGTTCTTTACCTTATCATTTAGAGTGTCTTTTTGTGTATCAATATCAACATAACTTTGACTTTTGGTACATGAATGACGAAAATTTGTTCACTATTTTTAGTTTTGCTACTTAATTGTTAATGCAATGATCAATTATCAACTTATAATGTTTCTACTTAAGTGCACTTTTTATAATAAATTTTTTATGTAAATTTTTGTACTTAATAAGGTAACTTACACACGAAATTAGTTCTTTTTATATACTTTTATTGTTAATTAACGCGATACATATTGTAAAGCACGTACTCTTAACTAGTTAATAATAAATGTATATAAAAAGAATAAATTATTGTGTGTATGTTATATCATTAAGTACAAAATTTTAAAATATAACATAAAATTTTTAAGATTAAAAGTTTGCTTAAAGAGGAACATGATAGACTCACCATCAATTTAACAATTAAGGAGCAAAATTAAATGTAGTGAATAAAATTTCGTCATATATACCAAAAATTAAAATTATGTCGGGTATTGTTACACACTCTAAACAATAAGATAAAGGAAAAACAAAGGGAAATGAGCCAAAATAACCCCTAATCTATTGGAAATGACTCAAAAATATCCTCCTTCCCTCTTTTGGTCTAAATATACCCTTCACCTTTGTTTTTGGTTGAAAGATATTCATCCTTCCACTTTTTGGTCTAAAACACTCTCAACCCAAATTGAATTGAGTTGAATTCTTTCACTAGTTAGTTAGTTGTTTATTTGTTCTAAAATACCACACAATAAATTTCTTAATCTTCATTTTTACAAAATAAATTCTTTATTTTATTTTACATTTTATACACTCTTATTTGATGTTTTAATTTGTGGAATGATTTTTTTAATTTACTGGATTGATTTTTTAACTATAATTAAATCATCATATTAAAATTTAATTATATCAACATTTAATATTTTCTTTGATTTATTTTTTTAATAAATAACATATAATAATAACAACATAAGGAAGACGAGGAAAGAAGAGGAGACGAGACGACTTTGACTTGGTTTTACATTTCTACTTTGGCCTCCTTTAGAATTGAATCTTGATTTTGAAATTCTTTTGGCAAGAAGAATTGGTGTTTGGTTTAATTGAATGAAAATAATAAGTAACATATTGTCATTTATTAATCCTAGAACTAGAATATGACATTGTTCAACAGTCCATATAAATAAATACTATTGTATTAATTCAGAAAAGGCGTGCCCTGAGTTGATTATTGATTAAAATTAAATTAATTTAATAAAATTTTAAATTATTGAAATTAAATTAAATTACATATAGTATATATTATTGATTTGATTGTTATTGATTTTGATTATTCGGTTTATTAATAATATTCAAAAAATAAAATTAAAAGACAAGGTGGGGAATAGAAAAAAATTAGTTAGCAAATAGTCACCAGTCGAGATCATCCGCTATAATGTACTTCTGTTTTTTTTTGATAATAAGAATAAGAATTTCAAGAATTTTATTCTTCATTTTACACAATAAATTCTTTATTTTATTTTATGTTAGACTTAAATATTTAGACACAAATATTTTAAATATTTTGTGATGAGCTAATATTAAGAACTTGAATAAATAAAAAATGAGAAAATAGCTAAATACCCCTCCAACCTATTCATCAATTCTCAACTATACACTTATACTTTACGGGGGTCCTATTACCCCCTTGAACTATTTAAAAGTGAAATTAATTTCATCCTAAATGCTGATGTGACATAGAGAGTGTATTTCACTCTCTTAAATAGAGTGAGAAGCAACAATACAGTAAAAAAAAATTTTATATTATATATTTTATTGATTATGTATTTTTTTTTTAATTATCTCTTTTTTCTTATTTTTCTGCCTATACTTCCTCTGCCACTACCACATCGGAGCCACCATCTTCTCCAAAACAACTCTCCAATAAAACTCACCCAATTAATTCTTCTACTTCCCTAACTCTCACAAACTCCGATTCATTTTTGCTCACATCAATTTCATTAACCCGATCCAAATGAAATCCTTTTTCATGCACTAAATCGACAAAAACCAACCATCTTCCCCAACATTAATAAAATCCGATTCATTCTTGCACACATCAATTTCATCAATCTGATCCAAACAAAATCTTTTTTTTGTGCACTGAATTGACAAAATCCAACAAGTTATTAACCAAATCAGTTGTATAAAGCAACGAAAAATCTGAAAAAGTGAAGACAACAATAAGGAATTTAGTGGGTTTGCAAAGTTGTCATCGTACCAAAACTCTAAAAGTAAACAAGTCTAAAAAGGGAAAATGCAATTCCCAAAAGAAATCATTGAGAGTTAACAAAATGTTTGAATATCTAAGCCCCGAAAGAAGGACTAGAATAGATAAGAGAGTCCACGACAGCATGACATAATAACCCACCCTTGGAATCGAACAAGATAACTACTCCTAAGCGAGATTTCTCCGCAGTTGGTTGAATATACTCT
Source organism: Solanum dulcamara (assembly GCF_947179165.1). NCBI lineage: Eukaryota > Viridiplantae > Streptophyta > Magnoliopsida > Solanales > Solanaceae > Solanum > Solanum dulcamara. The sequence goes on along the minus strand of NC_077243.1, from coordinate 74,663,337 downwards.
GTACTCAACAAAGAAAGAGCAAGTGTAGTATCATTACACAAAATCAACAGTATACTGGTAAGAACACGCGGTTAGCCAGTAAGCGGATCGTAGACAAGTAAACCCAACACAATAAGCACATATATACATAATAAGTTAACCATTTCCACTCAATTCTATACTCAAAAAGATCACATTTCAATAACTTCAACTCACATAATTTCACAAAAGGGTCCTCTCATAGGACCCATAACACTTAACTTGTGTTGGAACGTGACACCCGATTCAAGATTTATGTCGGAACATGACACCTGATTCAAATGTGTTTCAGAATGTGACACCCATTCCAAAGTGTATTAGAACGTGACACCCGATCCCAACATACAAAAAGGGCCACAAGTACATTTAGTATTCAACATTATATCACTAAGAACATATTCATCATAAAACAGGCCAACAACTGATCATTTCACATATAATCTAGCATGTTCCCCTATTTATATACACATGTACATTTTATGATTCCATTTAACAAGTATATAAAATACATACGGGAATAAAACCATCATCTACCTCGAATTTGAGCTTCAACCACTCTAAGATGCAAGAGCATTCCCTTTTCGGTTTTTTTTGCTAGTTCTTGGTCTAAAAATAATTTACATATACACAAGGATAAATAAAATCACCTAATTCACAAGAAATATAACATAATTCCCTCCTAGGACAAAACCCATGATCCTAACCCCACCCTAGGGCTATTTACCACTATTAGTTTTAGTTCAAAGTCTCCCCCAATGATTACCAACCATAGTTTGTAGGTTCTAGGACTCAAAGGATCAATTTAGGGAGTAAAATCCTTACCTTAAGCGCAGAAATTCATGGGAATTTGATGAAAATTGCCCTAGGTCGCCTCCTGTCATTTTAGAAACTGAATTTGTAGAAAAGACCATTTATGGGATTTTCCCGACTTAAGTCACGACTATCCCGCTATGGAGGGACCCATTCTACTCTGGTAGGATATGAGGAAACAATGAGCTTGGATTTTGAGCTCCAATCCCCCATTTCACAACACTCCCCCTTTCAAAGATGCATTAAAATATACCATTCATGCCAATTCTAATTCCATGAGTTTTACTTGTCCGAATGCGATTCTGCGAAGTCGTAAATGCTTTGTATCGTATTGGCTATTATCTTACCCACTCAAATTAGAGATTCGATCTTTCACCATTTACATGATCATCCTAAACCTCACCAGACTCAGAATTTATCTAAGTCTGGCCTAGGTTAAATTTTTCTAAAGTTACTATCCGAAGTTTTATGTCTCAAAGTCCCCCCCCCCCTCCATTGGCCTATCCATAATGACTAGACTGGTCATTAAAATAGATACCAATTTACCCATCACTCATCCCCAAGTGATTAACTAGGGAAAATAGGGCTAAAATAGAGATAGGGTAGTACTTTTTTCGTCGAACAGTTGAGGATACTTAACTCGCTTATCCTTTTCTGTCTCCCAAGTAGCTTCCTCCACCGGAAGATGTTTCCATTTCACTTTAACCATATTGATCTCTTTAGTCCTCAACTTTCAGACATCATGATCAAGGATTGTAATTGGATCCTCCTTAAACTGAGGTTCTTTATCTAATAACACCGAGTCCCATTTAATAATGTAGTCTCTATCCCCATGGTACTTATTCAACATTGATACATGGAACACCTGGAATTCCCTAGAAAAGCTAGATGGCATGGCTAATCTGTACGCCACTGGCCTACACAGTCAAGAATTTCAAAAGGGCCAATATAGCGAGGACTGAGTTTGTCTTTCTTACCAATTCTCATTACCTCTTCAATTGGTGACACCTTTAGAAGTACTTGCTCACTAGCCTCGAATTTCATATCCCTCACCTTACGACCAGCATATTCTTTTTGACGACTTTCAGCCGTTAGAAGCTTAGCTTGGATGCTCCTTACCTTATCCTGTGCATCCCTTACCAAGTCTACCCCCAATGGCTCTACTTCCCTAGCTTCAAACCACCCTAAGGAATACCTATATCCCCTCCCATAGATGACTTCAAACGGTGCCATCTCAGTGTTGGAGTGGTAGCTATTGTTGTAGGAGAACTCACATAAGGCTAAGAACTTGTCCTAATGTCCCCTAAAATCGATCACACATGCCCTCAACATGTCTCCCAACACTTGTATAGTCTCTCTAATTGCCCCATATGTTCGTGGATGAAAAACGGTGTTGAAAGTGAGTTGGGTGCCCAACTTTTCATGCAACTTCCCCCAAAACGTAGAGGTGAACTACGTACCACGATCTAAAATGATAAAAAAGGGCACCCGTGTAGCCTTACTATCTTTTTCACATAAATCCTGGCCAACTGTTATTCATTGTAGTCCACTCTAACCAGGATGAAGTATGCTGACTTTGTTAACCTGTCAACCACCACCTAAATTAAGTCATACTTTCCCAAGGTCTTGGGAACTCCTACCAAAAAATTCATGGCTATTCACTCCCACTTCCATTCTAGAATGAGCATTCTTTGAAGTAAACCTGTAGGTCTTTGGTGCTCATATTTCACCTGTTAACAGTTCTGACACCTGGCTACATATTCAGCTATGTCTTTCTTTATACTCGGCCACTAATATAACTGTTTCAAGTCTTGATACATCTTAGTCACTCCAGGGTGAATAGAGTATCGGGAACCAAGGGATTCAGATAGGATTTTCTACATTAAGCCATCTACTCGGGGAACGCAAATCCTTTCCCTGAAGTGAAGCACCCCACCTACATCAAGCGTTGAGTCTTGAGCCTTTTCCATCAATACCTTTCCTTTAATTTCATTTAAGTTAACATCCTCAAATTACTTGGTCTTGGTATCTTCTATAAATGTGGGCCTTAGATCAACTCCGATCATTATCCTACCTTTCTCTGAGATGCTTAGCCTTATGAACCTGGCCTCCAAGGCCTGAATTTCTCTTGCCAGGGGCCGTTTAAGGGCTCCCAAACAGGCTAAATTGCCCATGCTAACCGATTTCTGGTTCAATGCTTATGCCACCATATTAGCCTTACTTGGATGATACTAGATTATGACATCATAGTCTTTGAGCAACTCCATCTATCTGTGCTGTCTCAAATTTAAGTCTTTCTAGGTGAACACATGGTGTAAACTACAGTGATCAGTAAACACTTCACACTTGATGCCATATAGATAATGCCTCCATATCTTTAGTGCAAACACTACCGCTGCCAACTCCAAGTCATGAGTTGGATAGTTCCTCTCATGCAACTTCAACTGTTGCAAAGCTTATGCTATAACGTTCTTATCCTACATCAACACAACACCCAAACCTGAATGTGAAGCATTACAATAAACAATAAAGGTTTTACCTTCGACCGACAAGGTCAAAGTTGGTGCTGTGGTTAGAAGAGTTTTGAGCTTTTGGAAGATCTCTTCACACTTGTCAGTCCACTCGAATGTAACCTCCTTTTTCGTCAGCCTGGTCAAGTGAGTAGCAATAAAAGCAAAATTTTTCATGAACCGACGATAATGACTTGCCAATCCCATAAAACTTCTAACCTCGGTCAAGGAACTAGGCCGAACCTAGTTCTTAACTTCCTCAATCTTTTGTGGGTATACCATTACCCCTTTATTTGAAATAACATGGCCTAAAAAGGCAGCTGAAGGCAGCCATAATTCACACTTAGACAATTTTGCATACAACTTTTGTCTTCCCGAAACACCCAAGACAATTCGGAGATGGTCTGCATGTTCCTGTTCTCTTTTTGAATATACCAATATATCATCTATAAACACTATCCCAAATGAATCCAGGAATGACTTGAACACCCCATTCATCAAACTAATAAAGGCTGCAGGTGCATTGGTCAGCCAAAAAGATATCACCAAAAATTCAGAGTGCCCATACCTAGTTTTAAAAGCTATTTTAGGCACATCCTCAGGCCTAATTTTCAACTGGTGATACCCAGACCTGAGATCAATCTTTGAGAAGACTGAGGCACCTTGCAGCTGATAAAAAAAAATCATCAATACAAGGTAAAGGGTATTTATTTTGGATGGTAACCTTATTCAGTTGTCGATAGTCAATGTAAATTCTCATGCTACCATCCTTTTTCTTGACAAACAATAGCTGAGCACCTAAGGGGAAGCACTAGGATGAATAAACTCCTTATCAAAAAGCTCTTGGATTTGAGCCTTAAGGTCTCTCAACTTTGCTGGAGCCATATGGTAGGGAGGAATGAAAATTTGATGAGTACCCGACTCTAAGTCAATACAGAACTCTATATCTTGGTTAGGAGGCATACCAGGAAAGTCTGAAGGAAATACTTCCGAAAATTCACACACTACCGGGATAGACTCAATAGAAGGAGACTCTATATCCACATTTCGAATGTGAGCCAAATAGGCCAAATAACCCCACCCCACCATTTTTCTAGCCTGGAGAAAAGATATGACTTTAACTGGCTTAGGCTTGTACACCTCTTCTCACTCTAACCTTTCCCTCTCCGAAATATCTAGAGCCACAGTTTTTGCATTGCAATTAAGTACAACAAAATAAGAGGACAACCAAGTCATGCCTAAGATCATGTCAAAATCTATCATGTCAAAAATCACTAAGTCAACCTAAGTCTTGTATCCCATAAACACCATAGAACATGCACGATAAACATGAGTGACTATGACTGACTCTCCAATAGGGGTAGAAACATGAATAGGGGCATCTAGCATATCACACAGTGCATCAAAATCCAAGGCATATTTCACATACACATAAGAATAAGTAGAACCCGAATAAAAAAAATAGTAGCCATCCAATCACATCCAAGAATAGTACTTGTAATCACTCTGTCAAATGCCTTTGCCTCGGTCTTGCCTGTAAATACATAAAACTAAGCCCGATCATCTTGAGGGCTACCTCCCTGCCTGGATAGGCTGCTTCTCGACCTACATTACCATTACCTCGGCCCCCACGACCTCTTGGATTTTCTCCTCACTCACCCTGTGGACGTCCCCTACCATTTCTTCCCCCATTTGATGGTACCACTACTATGGTCTTCTAGGGTATTAAAATTATTCTGCGGGGGTGAGGAAACTCCCTCCGTATATGTCCCAGCTCTTCAGAATTAAAATAGCCACGATCAGAGGACGGGCGACTACTTATGAATGATGCTCCCTGACCCTCATGGGTTGGATGCTGCTATGAAGTACCTAAAAAACTGCTAGTAGAAGCGGGCAGAGCTGACTGAATCTGTCGGACTGCAATTACTGTCTACCTGACCTTTTAGAATACAATCCCTTGAAATTACCTGCTCACTTGGGCTTCTTAGCCAAAGCTTTGGCCTGCCCATCTCTTCTCACACCTTACACCTTTTTCAGAAAGCCTGTGACTTCGTTGAAACTCCTGCCTGACAAAGTCATATGGATGGACAACACCTACAACTCAGGGTTCAATCACCTTATAAACAACCTGATCCTCTCTTCCTCTATAGTGACCAGCTGAGTAGCATATCTCGATAACGCGTGAAACTTGGCCTCATAAATAGCCACTGATAACCCCCCCTACTCTAGTTCTATAAACTCATCTTTCTTTCTGTCCCTCAAAATATGGGCCACATACTTTTCTAGAAACATGGCATTAAACTAAACCCAAATAAGTGGGGGAAACACTATTGAACGACACTTGACATAAGCCCTCCACTATTTCTTGTCTTAACCCTATAACTGGAATGTCACAAACTCCACTCCATGCTGGTGCACTATACCCAGCTTATGCAACCTCTCATAAAAGTCAAGGATGAATTCATACGCATCCTCTTTCTCAGTCCCATGGAATACTAGAGGTTTGAGCTTTAGGAACTTGGTGAGCATGTCATGCTCAGTACTGCTTATCACAGGACCCTTGAGTGGTTTGAAGAAGGCATTAGTGCCTACCATCTCATCTACTAGCTGAGCTGCAGTAGAAGCAGGACGAGCAATAGAAGTTGGTGCTGCGGGTATGGTTGGGATGGCTCTAGTGCTAGCCAACCCACTCAAAAAAGGCGTGATCTACTAAGCTAGTATGGGGTCCAGAGGGGGAAGTCCAACAGCCCCAGCTTGGGTGTTTTCCTATTCTACCACCTCTATATCTCCCTCTAACTCATTCTGGGAAGCAGGAGCAGCCTCACCTACTAGCAACTCCTCAATCGGAACCTCTAAATTGGTGGGTGCTGCTCTCCCTCTGCCCCTTCCACATCTCCCTCTCCGGCCTCTACCCTAGACTCTCCCTCGAACAACGGGTTCTTCTGGCTCCACTGGAGCTATAGGCCGTACACTATTATATCGTGTGTTAAACATCTGTGGATAAGAGAGTGAAGAAGTTAGATACCAATTTGGATCATCAAATACCAATTAGAATCAAGTTATAGTACAAAGGAAAGAGGATAACATAACTTTTCCTAAAATCCCTTAGCCTCTCGAAGAAAAGTATAGACGTCTTCGTACCATTCCGCAAGACTACTAGAATTATTTTGATATGATGAGATCAGTGAACCTAGGATCTAATGCCAACTTTGTCACGACTCCGACCCCGACCCATCGTGACTGACACTCACCTTAACCCTCAAGTGGGAGAACCATAATTTACGCATAACTAACAAAAATCGCAATATATACAAAAGTTTAAAGACGCGGAAGAAGGTTTAAATCAAGAAATAACTACCAAGTTCCCATAAACTTTAAAACCATCTAGTTATCAACCCCAAACATGCGGAAGTAAAAACACCCTAGGAACTGAAAGTCATCATACCAAAACTTAAAAAGCAAACAAGTATAGAAAGGGAAAATGCAATTTCTAAAGAAATCATTAAGAGTTAACAAAATGTCTAAACATCTAAGCCCCGAAAAATAGACTAGAGTAGATGAAAGGGTCCACGACAGCATGACAGAATCGCTCACCCTTGGATTTGAACAAGATAACTACTCATCTAGGAAAGGTCTCTTCGCAGCCGGCTGAATATGCCCTGTACTCAACAAAGACAGAGCAAGTGTAGTATTAGTACACAAAATCAACAGTGTATTGGTATGGTCACGCGTTTAGCCAGTAAGCAGATCATAGACAAGTAAACCCAACAAAATAAGCACATATATACAGAATAATTTAACCGTGTCCACTCAATTCCATACTCAGCAAGATCACAGTTCAATAACCTCAACTCACATATTTTCACATAAGGGTCCTCTCATAAGACCTACAACACTCAACTTGCGTTGGAATGTGACACCCGATCCAAGGTTTGTGTCGGAACGTGACACCCGATCCCAACATACAACAATGGCCACATGTATATTCAGTATTGGACATTATATCACCAAGAATAGGTTCATCATAAAACAGGCCAGTAAGTGATCATTTCACATATAATCTAGCATGTTACCCTATTCATATATACATATGCATATCATGAAGCTATTTAATAAGTATATGAAAACATACGAGAACAAAACCATCACTTACCTCGAATTTGAGCTTTAACCACTCTAAGATGCAAGAGGTTTCCCTTTTTGAGTTCTTTCTGCTAATTCTTGGTCTAAAAACAAGTAACATATACACAAGAATCAATAAAATAGCCTAATTCACAAGAATTATAACATAATTACCTCCTAGGACAAAACCCATGATCCTAACCCCACCCTAGGGCTATTTACCACCATTAGTTTTAGTTCAAAGTCTCCCCAAATGATTACCAACCATAGTTTCTAGGTTCTAGGACTTAAAGGATGAGTTTAGGGAGTAAAATCCTTACCTTAAGCATGAAAATTCATGGGAAATTGATGAAAATTGCCCTAGGTCGCCTCATGTCATTCTAGAAACTGAATTTACAGAAAAGATTATTTATGGGGTTTTTCCTGACTTAAATTGCGACTATCTCACTCTAGCAAGACCCATTCTGCTCTAGCGGGATGTGAGGAAACAGTGAGCTTAGAGTTTGAGATCCAAACCCCCATTTCGAAACACACGTTTTTTCAAAGACGCATTAAAATATATTCTTCATGACAAATCTAATTCCATGAGTTTTACTTGTCTGAAGGCTATTCTGTGAACCCATAAATGCTTTGTATCGTCTTGGCCTTCAGCTTACCCACTCAAATTAGAGATTCGATTCGCCACCATTTACATGATCACCCTAGACCTTATTTGACTCAGAATTCATCCAAGCTTGGCCTAGGCTAAATTTTTCCAAAGTTCGTTCCCGAAGTTTTTTGGCCCAAAATCCTTCTCCATTGGCCTATTAATAACGATAGGGACAGGTCGTTACAAAGTAATAGTACCACATAAAAAATACTAATAAGGACTAACGTTTTTAAAAATAATTGAAAATAAAACTGATAGAATATAAAAGAAAATATTATTATCTCACAACCTCTTTTGGATCTTATCTAAAAACAATAACTTAAGAATATAAAAAAATATGATGAGAGAAACTAAAACTTTAGAACTCTTACCATATATTTTTCTCTTGCTATATATTTTAGGAATCCTTAAGTTTTGAAATAGATTTTTCCCTACCATATATTTTAGGGGGTAATAAATAAGTACCCTCTTAAACTATGATCAAAATTTCAGCGACACACCTTAACTTAATTAGGGTTCTATTACCCTTCTCAACTATTTTAAAATGGAATAAATACACCTTGAAAGCTGACGTGACAGAGTGTGTGCTAACTCTTTTGAAGGCAAGTGATGAGTTATAAAATTGGACACATGTCCTTTTTTAATTGGTAACTTTATAATTAGTTAGTACACATAATTATTGATGTTAAAACTTATATATATTTAATTATTTTTGTTTCTTTCTATGTAAAATATTTATTTATTTTCTTCCTCATTTTAAACTTTAATTTTTTTCTTTCATTAATTTCTTATCTTTTCAATTTTTAATTATTTTTAAAAATTTATGTGGATTTTTTAAAAAAATAATTAAAAAGTGTCATTTAATTTTAATGTTTTAATTTTATTATATTTTATTTGATTTGTTTCACTTATTTTGATATTCATTTGAAATTAACTTATTTTAAATACAAGGCATTTGAAATTAAATCTGAAATCAAATTAAAAGGAAAGACAAATAAAATAAAAAGAATAAATAAAATCAATAGAAAAATAAAAGAGAACAGACAATGAATAAAGGTAAAAAAAATTAAATTTTTTTTTAAATACAAGGATTATTTTTTTAAAAAAATTACGTATATTAACCTAATTTAAATACAAGACAGATAAAATAAAAAGATTTAAAAAGAATTAAAAAATGGTTATTTTTTAAAAAAATAAAAAAATTTAGTTGGTGACGTGGCAACGCGTGTGTACAAACACAATCAACTTACTTGGTTGAAAGCACCACGTCAACACAAAAGTTGCATGAGAATGCAAAAAAGATGAATTCGGGGGTGGGTGGGTGGGTGGGTAATATGACCCTAGTTAAGTTAAGGTGTATCGCTGAAATTTCGATCATAGCTCGGGGGGGGGGGGGTACTTATGCTTTATCCCATATTTTAGGACTCCTTAATTATTAAATCTCCAAATACTTCTTACCATATAGCCTCTTACTAGTGTAAAATCTATTTCATGAGAAATTACTATTGTGTGTGAAATGACTCTTTTGCCCCTCCCCTTAGTGTTTTCATGATTATTATGTGATGTAGGAATGGTTAGTGTGGTCCTCGATGTGATCGGATAAGATTTTTGTGAATTTGACCTTCTGAGTTGAGTTATCATGAAATAGTTGACTTTGATCAACAATTCGAGATTCGAGCAGCGGATGGAGATTCTGTTAGTTTCTTTGCATTGGAACGTTGAGTTTAGGTCTAGTACGGTGGTTGGTTAGAGCCCCGGGACATTAGGTTACATTTTGAGTGTTTAGGCGAGAAGTTGAAAGTTTAGGCGTAAGAGAGGTCTATGAGGGTATTTTGGTCATAATAATCTTTTTTTTTGGATACCCAACAATTTCACTGAGTCTCGAATGTCAACTTTAATGGGTTAGCATATTCAATTTATTTTTATCAGACACCAAACGAATCCCGGCATTCAAAAACCATTGTTGGTCTCAATCGAACCCTTGGCTTGGCTAACTCACTCAATGGAAGACTCGACTCAATAGAAAATTAACTCAAGTGGGCATTTAAAACATCTTCATCAATAAGTAAATAATAGTTTTAAAATTCTCAAAGTATAATGTAACTCAATATTATAAACTCAATAATGCAATTATAGTTTTTAAAACAGACTCTGAAAGAATCATTCTGACTCAATATCTACTTTGACTGTGAAGTCTCTAACTAACTCGTAAGAAGGTGCCGAGACAAGTCCACGACTACCTCAACTAACTACTAATAATTAAAAGAAAGATTTCAACTCAAGGGTTTCTTTTTAAGTCCTTATTCCATGGCTCATTTACAACGAACCTATCTATTACACAAAACACAAATAATATCAGGTCCTCTCATGGGACCATCCACAAACACATACTTGGCACAACCAAATTTTGACTGCCCCGTAATCTGGAGAAATCCAATGGTACAAAATAAAATATAAAAGCCCATGGATACGAGTCTAAAAAAGGTACAAGAGCTTCTACAAATAGTAACATAATAAATGAACAATGACACAACTCCCACCATAAGGAAGTAAAGATACAAGCTGCTGGAGGATCGTCTTCGTCTGCACCTAAAAGACATAACTGACAATGCAACAAGACTATGCCAAGTTGCATGCAAGAGTAGTATCAGTACAAACAACACGTACTAGTAGGCATCATTGATCAATCTGATACCCACTGCATAGTATATGAACAGAAAAATAAGAGAGATCATGATAATTAACTTTATAAGACTATCCACCCAATCAAATAAGTAAACTCCTTACTCTCACTCTTATAGTCTTTACCACTCTACTATTCAGAGTTTCACTACCCACTCTAATTACAAACTTGAGACCGGTGGGTTATAGGCCCACCATACTTCCGTTGCTCACTTCACTCTAACAGTTATCACCCAAATTACCTTAGCCACTTAATGGTTCCACCCAACTACCACCGGTCTTGATCCAGTTGTCTCATAACATAGAGACGTAGCCATTCCATAACTACACTTCCTAACTAAACCCAGTTCTAGATAAGAACTATTATTACCGCAGTTACTCATGGAAACTTCAATGAGAACACTCCCTGTCAACAAGAAACCTCCACCTCTAAGCCTATAAATATAGAATATTTCATATAACACATATGTCATATCAAGGCCTAACATGACCCATCATCTTAACCACGAATACATTTATACATGCTCACAGTTCTTTATAACTAATACACCACAACTCAAGGGTTCCTTTTTAAGTTCTTATTCCATGGCTCATTTGCAGCTAACTTATCTATTACACAAAACACATATAATATCTGGTCCTCTCATGGGACCATCCGCAAACATACTTGGCCCTCTCAGGGGACCCAATTCAGCCATATATGTGTTGGAACGTGAAACCCGATCCAAGAATGTATCGAAACGTGACCCCTGATTCAAGAACATTTTGGAACGTGACACCCGATCCAAAAATTTGTCGAAACATGACACCCGATCCAATTTTGCAAACCAATCCCAAACTATCAACAATAGACCACATTATATCACACGAATGGTCTCATTTAAAAACAAGCTAGGAAGTGATCATTTTGCATAAAGTCTAGCATGTTTCCCTATTCATACACACCTATGCACATCATACGTAATTCAATAAGTACATGGAACACTCTCGAGAAACAAAATCATCGCCTACATTACTAAACCCTAAGGTTTATCCCCAATATCTACGTATTTTATATCTCTGTACATACTACTATGTCCATTACAACTTAACCTGTCTGTATGCAATCATATCATAATTAATAGCTTCCCAAGACATCACACCACCCTCTTATCCGGGTCACTTCGAATTAAACATTAATACAACCGAATTTCTGTCGGTGACTAATGACCCACAACTTTGTTATACGATTTCTCATTAAATTTTCTTATATACTACACAATGGGTATAGATTTACTACTCAGAGAAGAGAAGCCTAGCCTACCTGGGTGCCGAGCAACTGTGGAGGGATAATGTTGTTTAAATCTTTTGTTCTAGATGTCCCACGGGCAGGGTAGGACTAAGTTCCACCGGTTGAAAGCCTTTTAATGTTGAGATTCCTTTCCCTTTTCTTCCCAAGTCAGGAATAGCCTTTTGGAGGGTTTTTGCAGTAACCCTCGGCTCTAAACTATCCTTGAAAAAAGTGGAAACAATAAGAAAATCGCGACTTAAGTTCCGTCTCACATTCTCCTGCTCTGGAGGCGCCACTAAGGCAGGACCATCCCGCTCCGGCGGGAAGGTGGGACCCAATTGAGTAAATTTTCTCTTGCGATTTCTTCTACTCTAAATTAATGACGATTTAGGTCGTTACATAGAAGAAATGAATAGTAATAACAAAATCCATAAGTTAAAAACATACACCCCTAAACGTTCGACACCCACACAACTGCGAACAGATTAGGGACATTCGATAGAGCCTCAATAGAGGCCAATAGAGGAGCCCTTGGACCTCCATTTGTGGTGTTTAACAATGCAATATACATCTCAAATATGAAAGTGTTATATAAGCACTATAACCAAATTAAAAATTAAATCCGGAATGACCTGTATTGCTCAGTTGAGTAATTTTATGTTTTACTTTGACTCTTTTTAAACTTGTACAAGAAAAATGGAAGATAACGCAAAGAGACAAGATTCTTACAAAATATAATCCAAATTACTATATTCATCTATCCTATCATAACGTACTTAGTACTGATGTTGCCACAAGAAAATATATGTTTTTAGATGTCACATAAAAAACTTTTTTCTTTTAATTTGTACTAGTCAATAAATATTTATATTTTAAAAAAAAAACCCAACGAATTTATGAGTTTTTACGCAACAATAATATACCCAGTGTTAAAATATCATTGAAATTAAAATTTCAAAATTCCTAACCACTAAAATTAATTAAATTTTTATATAATATGATGATTAAAATGTTCATTTTTCAATCTTTAATTACATACATCCATAAATTGTTTTTTTTAATATTATACACAATTGTTTTTAATTTCTTGATGGCTGAACCCTCTTATCTTTAATTACATACATCCATAAATTGTTTTTTTAATATTATACACATTTGTTATTGCTCTATGGCCATACTAAATTATTTTCCTAATAAGAAACGTTTGACCCAATACAATTAGTCAGCATAAGATCAAAGCTTTAAACTACATATATTTCAAGATGATTTTATTTAACTTGGTAGATAATTCATCCTTATTTAATTTCATGTCAAAATAGTTATCAGTGACAACTGAACATCCTCTAATTCAAACTATTCAAAAATATTTAGAATATAAATCAAAATTGAAATATCAAAAATCCAAGCCATTAAATATTTTATTAAAAATGTTTATTTTTCAATCTTTAATTTTATACATTCATAAATTAATTTTTTAATATACATTTTTTTTAAAACTTTCTTGATGACTGAAATGTGTAAGAAAATACATTTGTTATTACTCCATGATTATATTTTGTGGATACTACTTAGATTTGAACTAACTAAATTATTTTCCTAATAAGAAAAGTTTGACCCAATAAAATTGGTCAACGTCGGATCGGAGCTTTAAACTACATATATTTCAACATGATTAGATTTAACTTGGTAAATAATCTATTCTTATTTAATTTCATGCCAAAATAGTTATTGGTGACAACTAAGCATCCTCTAATTCAAATTTCAAAATTACAAGCCACTAAAATTAACTAAAATTTTAGATAATATTTTATTTAAAGTGCTCATTTTTCAATCTTTAATTTTATACATTCATAAATTATTTTTTAATATATATATATTTTTTTACTTTCTTGTTGATTAGTATGAGTAAGCAAACACATTTTTAATTACTCTATGACCATATTTTGTTGTAACACCTCGTACTATTCTAGCCTAGATCAAATTCGAGAGCCAACGAAAAAATATGAGAAAAGTGAACTGCAGGGGTTCACGGGCACACTCCATGACCTGTGGAGTGTTCCATGTGCCATAGAGAGGCTCGTAGAAACTCCCAATACTTAGGAGAAATTATGGGTTGAAGGTCCTTTCATGATGGTCTTTACGGCCCATAGAATGTTCTACGGACCGTAGAGATTTTTCGTAGAAGGGCCCCAATGCCCAGTCCCCAAGGTCCTTTCTATGAGTTCATGTCACGACCCATCATCCATGCTACGACCCATAGGGTCGATCTTGGAGTCGAGTGACACATTACAGTAGCTACTGGTGTAATTGTCTTGAAGGTCATTTTTGGTAATTTTTATAAAATGATCATTTTACCCTTTCTGGTAGTTGCTCCGAGTCATGCTTGCTTAGTATTCAAAGTTGGTTTTGTAAAATTCCTTGAGAAGTTAAGATTTTTGGAAAGTTTTGAATTTTTAAGTTGCCAAATAGAGGTTTTAGATGTCATTCAGAGTTTTGGGGCTCGGAATGGAACTCCATCGATTAATAAATGCTGAAATGTGAAAATTGGCTTAGGAGAGTTTACGGAATCAGTTTTGGGGTTTTATCGGGAATTTGAGGCCTTGAGTTGGAAATTGTTGAGTTTTTGACCATAGAGTTGACTTTGATCAATATTTAGATCGGATGCTCAGAATTGAATTTTGATGACTCTGTTGGATTAGGGAGATGATTTTAGGTCTAGAAGTGGTCTTGGTTGAATTTTTAGAGGTCCGAAGCTTGATTTGGTATTTTAAGGTCTAAAGTTTGTTTGGCTGCGACTTATCGGGTTCCGGGTCAAGAAGACCTCAAATTTGAATTTTGACGGTTCCACTGAATCTAGAATGTCAAAGTAAGTGAGGTAGCATAATTGTTTTGTGTGTACGGGATTTCGAACGAATCTCGAGGGTCCATTTGGTGAAATTTTATTTAGGTTTGTTGCTGTTATCTGAGGCCTAACCTTTTGACCTTTACTTTTGTGGAAGCTCTACCGTGTTTGCGGAAGGCCTGAACCTTAACCTTCACATTCGTGGGAGATCTGCGCATTCACGGGAGGCCTAATCCTTTATCCATCGCATTTACGGAGCTCACGATCGCATTCGCGATGAAGGGTGGCCTGACCTCCGCATTCTGGGGCAATTGGGCTGCGATCACAGAGGATATTATTTACCTGAAATAGTGTTAAGTCCCCAAGTTTGAGAAAGGGCCATTTTTCATCATTTTTGAATTTGAGAAGCTCGGTAGAGGCGATTTTGAAGATGTTTTTCGAAAATCTTTGTTTGGGGTAAGTGATTTAAACTTAAAACCTTCATTACTCATTGATTATTTATGAATTTTATCATGAAATTGGGGTTTTTGAATTAAAGAAATTGGGATTTTTTAAGAACATGAGATTTTTGGGTAAATAATGATAAGAATTGGTTTCAACTCCAAATTCAAATTGGTTTCACCATTGATTTCCAAATACTTCAAGGAACGTTTTCATGTAAAGATTTTCAGATTTAAACTCCATTTTTGGAATCGGATTTTTTGAGCCGTTTTGACCCTTTTCCTCTAATTTCGTGATTTTAGTGTCATTAGTTTCAAAATTTGTCTGTGAATCATTATTTGAGTAAATTGTGGTGCTTCGAACTATATTCAGAAGGGGAAGCCTCAAGTTAGTGATTGATGTGATTTTGGCTAAGGAAAGTGAACTTCTAAAATTCGGTAAATCTTGTAGAATACTTGAATTTTCTTTCATATGTGCATTGGGGAGTAATGGAAACAAGGTTTGGGAATTGAATCATGTAAATTGTGTTTAATGAAAGAATGGGGTTAATAAAAGGCAATGTGTGTTATGATTTTGATCGAAAATGTGAACTTCTTGACTTGAAATTGATGTGAGTTTGATGAAATGCTATGATAGACTTAATGTGATTATAAGACTTGACTTGAAATACTTGCTCACCGATTGATCCTAATCATATGATAAAAGGGGTAATGAAATAGATACTTTGATGACTATAATGATGTGAATGATGTTACTATTGATGTTGATGTTAATATTATATTGCTAGTTTGATATGAATTGCGTTGTGAATGTGAACATCATCATATTCTCATTATTTGTGTGAATGTGCCTATTTGCATTGGTTCTGAAACAATGTGACGAGACCCAATTATTATTTATGCCGAAGGAAAATAATTCTAGCGATGCCGAAGAAAAATAGTTTTGGCGATTGTTGTTTATGCCGAAGTGAAATGGTTCTGGTGATGCCAAAGAAAAATAATTCCGGTGATTAATATTGATGCTGAGGGAAATACTTTCGGCGGATACATGGACCTTGTGCGTCCCTCATGGGTTTTGGCCTGCTAGTCAGCGAATATGTATCATTAGGACAGATATGCATCACTTTACTTGATATCACATTGCATTTTATTACATCATATATGTCATCGTGAAGAGTATATATACCTTTTGTTGTCTTTGTGGCTGACATACTTGATATTGATGTGACTTAATTGGTGATGCTAAGGAGCTATTGTTTACCTAGTATGGTTGTATGAAATGACCCTCCAGGTCATTTTCCTTATACTGCTTCTGTTTCATCATTTAAAGAATTCTTATAGAGACCCCAGGTAATTTATGACGTGCTAGCACCGGTAGCTCGGTTATCTGGTCATTCGTTTGGATTTTGTGTAGGTTTCCATGTTAGAAGGTCATTATAATTTGAAATGTGTTTTTTTGAGTTAAAGTTCAAGAAAACATAATCAAAATGGATTTCTACTAGTTCCATCAACTCTGAAATAGCCAAATTAGGCTTGAAGCATGGTTGACTCGAGTCTGGGGTTTTTGGTGCGAGTTTAAACCAGTTTTAATATTTTAGCTTTGAAAACTGGCCAGTGGTTGACTTTGGTCAATATTATTGAAAAACATGCTCGGATAAAATTTTGACAGCGTGATTAGCTCCGTAATATCAATTTTGGTCTAGAATGACCTTTCGTTCGACTTCCGAGACTACTGGACTCATTTCGAGCCCCTCTGTAGAATTGGGTAAAAATGGCATTGGGAGTGGGACCCAAATTCAGTTGTAACAATATCATAGGGAAATTTTGACTGTGCCATTGAATTCATAACATTAAATTCGGTAAGGTAGCATAGTCCGTTTGCGCGTATGGAGTTCTGCACAAATCCCGAACACCCCGTCGGAGTTTTTGAACTAGGTGCTCATCAGCCATTGCATGTATTATCAAAGAGCGATTTCTCCCTCATTCTAGACTAAAAATATGTGATTCAAAGGCCTAAGTTCAAGGAAATTTCTTGGGGAATCCATTGGTGAGCTTAGAATCTTGATTAGAAGTTTTATGAGAGGTAAATTCGCGACTTTAGCTACTGTCTCTTGTCATTTTGGGAATGGAATTGTGGTGAATTTGGAAAGTTGTTTCTTGATCATTTTAGGTCCATTATCTGAAATTCAAAAGTCTAAATTGCGCGGTTGGTTTTGGTTTTTGATGTTTCATTTTGGTAATTTTTCCGTCTTAAGTTGTTGTCTTATGGCATTTTCGGATTATATTTTTGGGGAATTTTGAGATTTGATATCTTGAGAATTTTGGGTCCATTTTCAGTGATCCTTGAGGTTAAATTATGAGGTTTTCCGTGAGGAACGTTGGGGTGTTCTTGTTTTTAGCTGTAGAGACTTTGTTTCTGGTATTTTTTCATAAATCGCCGCTGCCATTGTTAGTTTTTAAGCTAAATTTGGATTTTTGATATGCGTTGCTTTTGAGGAGCTGCTGGGCCCCGAATTGTGTCCTGTTTTGGGATACAAGCTTGGAATGCTAGGATAGGTTTTTGGGTCCAATTCAAGAATTTCAAATGCGGGTCCCATATTTTTCATTTAAAACTCCAAAATTGGTTCATCTCCAAAAATTGCAATTTTAGAGTTTAAACGACCGTAATGACGTTATGATTCTGTTTTTGACAGTGTGAGCACATTCAGAGGCCGTCCAAAAAGGAAAAAATTCAGCAAAGTGATTTGGAGCACGCGTGATTGGCCTACAGGTAGGCTAAGGCTTTCCTTTCTTTAGATTGAATTGGATTGTGTGAAAACATGTTGAAATTGTTGGAATGTTGGGGTTGGGTAGCTTATTTACATACCTTAGGGTAGAAATCATATCTTAGGTCCTATTTTGAGTATTTTGAGTATTGAATGCATGTGACCCTTGTTGTTATTTGGTGGTTCCGTTATCAATTTTTGTCACATAATATTGGTACTGCGATGTATGTTGGCCTTAGTGTAGGTTAGTGGAAACTTGATTTAGATTCTCCAATGTCACTCCGATGGGCTTAGATCCATGTATAATGGCGTAATCGACTAAAGTCTGGTAGTTAGGCCTTAGGTAGGCAATAATTGTGCTCTTATGAACAACCTTAACCATAATTTTCTAAGTTTGTGACTTTCGAAATTCGTCGGTGTTCCTAAACCTTTTGTTCGGCTTGTTTCAGTTCTGGTTGAAGCCCAAGTGTATATGATGAGTTGGTTATTTATGGAAGGAGATCTATGGAGTTTATACTTTATATATTTGTGGCCTGGACTTTCTAAGGAAAGAGAGCTTTGGGTGATTTACCAGGCATCTTCTAGAAAAAAGAGTTGGATCGGTATCTGAATTAGATATTTGCGTAGAGCATCGGTGTACATGCCTTGACTCTACGGACTCACTACTTATATAGTGCATTGAGGTATAGGCCCTGCCTCTATTGATTCATTATTTGTAAAATAGCTTTGGGGTGCAGGCCCTGCCTCTATTGAGTTGGCCATTTATGGTGAGTATCGGGGTTACAGGCCCTCCCTCTACCACACCGTCAAATTGGACAAGTATCCAAGGTTTCAAGACTGGCCTCAATCCATAGAGAATTCACTCTTTGAGAACCCTAGCTCCTACCCTCTTTAACGTAGTTATTCTGCGTGTTTGGCGGGCTTATAGGGGTTCACTCAGATTTTACTTTAACTTATGCACGTGTGTTCCAATATGTCTTATAAGAGCCCAATTTGTTATACATAGAGTGGATCCCATAGCATAGCTTTATTAATGATACTTTTTCTTAGCTTAGACATTATATTATGGCTTTTGTTGAGTTTATTCCTTTTTTCATATTGCTTTCACCTTCGTTTCTCAATCGGCCTATGATGCCTACTAGGTACCTTATATCTTGTACTCATACTACACTCTACATCTACTTTCATGATGTAGGTCCGAGTACCATCCACCACCATTGATACATCGAGCCTGTTGCAGCCAGATCTGGAGACCAGGGTGAGCACATGCCATTTTGAGATCATTTCTGTCTCCTTCAGCTTGGATGGCCTATCCTTTTGTAATTTTGAGACTAGCCAGTGTTGTATATATATTTTTGGTTCACTTTTGGGACTTGTAATCATTTTATTTTTGTAGCAGCACTGTACTAATGACTTCCAGGTTTTGGGAATGATTCAATATTTTGTATTTTGTGTATACTTTATCCAATTTCTCCTTATTTTAACATTTATTCTGTTTCTCTTAGTTCTATTTAGTATTTTCCCCTTATACCCATTACTTGCATTTCTGGGTTACGAGTTTGGCTTACCTACCAGAGGGTAATGGTAGGTGCCTTCATGGCTTGAGAGATTGGGTCGTGATATTGTACTCCTTGTGAATATGATTATTTGATGAGGATTCTCGATTGGATCGGATACCACATCTGGTATATGTTATTGGTTTGCTCGGGTATCACCCCTTATACAGATTTAATATTAGTTGGCTGAAATACCATGTCTGGTATATAATATATATTGGTTGGCTTGGGTTGTACTTATTCTATATCGATTGGCTCGGGTAGCGCACCTCGTACATATGATTGTTTTATGTGTGTTGATTCCATAAGTGATTTGAGTTTGTCTTATTGCAATGTTGTTTCACATGCTTATTGTGATTGTTATTAGGAGCCTTGTTTATGTTACTGATTGTGGCTATATTCACATGCTGGTCTAAGAGTGATTGGGTTCTTATGTTTAAATATTGGAATGGTTTGTGTGTAAATCGAGATTGCATAATAAACGCCATAGAAAATGTCTTAGGAGTCCTTGGGTTGTCCGATTTATCTAAAGGGGGTATGAAAATTATGTAAGGGTTATTATTTTGGTTTGGGCCTTCTCCATGTGATTGGAAAGTCATGTTGTTGATTTATGGTTACTAATATTCACTCATTTGAGCGATTTATGTGGCTAAGAAAGGGAGTGGCAGGTGGTTCATTAAATTAGCCAAGGGCCAATGGACTAGGATAGTTTACATGGGTCTTAAGTGAGTATGATGTACTAGTTAATAGGAATAGTTAGTAAACACAAAATTAAGAAGGTCTTTCTGGTGTGTGGTGAGAGGGGTAGGCTTGGGAAACCTTAGAGTGATAGAGGATCAATTTATAACATGATATGAAGGATAAATTGCCTCTTGGTTGTGGAGTTGTCAGCAGAATGGGGCAGTGAGAGTTGGGATAGACTATATGGGTGCATGTAATGTATATCTAGTAGAAAGGGTTGTGGTTATAGGATCGGGGTGCATAACTTCAAGATGTATGTCTTATTTCTGAATATTTCATGATATTATGTGGTGGATTCAGGTTGCCAATGATGCCTACTAGTACGTGTTGTTTACACTGATACTATGCTCGTTATGCCACTTAGTATTGTCTGGTTTCAAGATCACTTATGTTTCTTAGGTGAAGATGATGTTGATCTCTAACATCTTCTTCTCCTTTTTTCCCTATGGTGCGAGCTATGCCTTTTTCACATTGTTCATATTCTTAGAAGTTCTTGTACCTGTTTATACTAGTTTCTAGGGAGTGTTTCAATTATTGTATAAAAGATTCCCATGTACTTGAATTTTTCACAACTGTTTCTCAATAACAAAGGTAATTCTTACGTTTTCTCTTGATTTTCTTATTACCTATTTTAAATTGCGTGTTACGGATTTTCCTATCAAGTGATTAGAGTACGTGCCTGCACGGCTCAAGATTTGGATCATGACAATGTAAAATGCTCATTTTTCAATTTTTTATTTTATACATTCAAAAATTAATATTTTAATATACAATGTTTTACTTTCTTGATGATTGAAATGAGTAAGCAAACATATTTGTTATTTCTCCATGACCATCTTTTGCGGATACTATTTAGATTTAAATAAACTAATTCATTTTCCTTATAAGAAAATTTTGACTCAATAAAATTGGTCAACATAAGGCTAGAGCGTAAATCTATATATATTTTATGTTGATAATATTTAACTTGGTATATAATCCAGACTTATTTAATTTCATGTCAAAATAGTCATCGGTGACAACTAAGACCTCATTAGTTTCATTTAGATTAAAACAGATGAATCTGAATGTACATCTGAATATTAAGATGTGCATTAAGATTTAGAGTTGTGAATCTGAATATAATTTGAATATTAAGATGTTGCAATAAGAACTAAATACTAAATAGTCAAGATTGTTTATTTTCTCAAGATTTAAATATATAAAATTTGTCTTTGTTTAAAAAATAAATATAAAATTCAAATAAGATAATAAATTAACCTAATATTATATTAATAAAACATTTTAAAATATTTATCTAATAATTGGTGACTGTGACGACTAACGAAGGTGATTATGTGTGTTGAGTTGAGATGGTGTAGACTAATGATGATTGTTGTGGGTAGTATCTTATGGTATAGTTGCTAGCAGTTGTGATTAATTATTGGTAGCGGTGGAGGCAACGACTGATAATTAGTAGTGGAATAATACTAATAGCAAATGGCGATAATGAATGATGATTATTGTTATCGATATATAATGTTGACAACTGGTGGTAATTATCGATAATGATTAGTGGATATGATAATGATTGGTGGTGATGATTGAAAATAATGTATAATGGTGATGACAATTGATTTTGGTGATTGACAGTAATGGTGGTTGTGATGAACGGTAGTGGTAGTTGTGGCTAAAATGGTGGTTGTGAGTTGTGGGTGAAAGTAGATGTAGTAGCGAACTATCATCTTTGTAGAAATTCTTAAATAGACATCTTAATGATATTAAGACTTCGTTATAGATCTTAATCATTCAGAACCATTAAGTGCTTAAAAATAAGAAAAAGAAATACATTTAATGCTTAAGATCTGAATGGTTATGATTCAGACCTTAAAAAACCAAATTTAAGGACTGAGATCTGAATGATTAAAACTAAGACCTTCATTAAGAGCAAGCAAATAAGGCATAAGAATCCTCTAATTCAAACTATTCAAAAAAAATAGAATCTGAATTTTCCCCTATAAATTGGAGTCAACCCTAGGCAAAGAAACACACAACAACCATAATAACAAAGCCATTTGATCTCCCATATCCTAACAAACACACGTCTCCTCCCTTTCCTTCTCTTAGCCATGACTAGGGAGGAAGTGAAGTTTTCTTTGATTCAAATTAACAGTAAGAGGAAAACCTCATACAAGGAAAGACATAAAGAGTTCTTGAAAAAGGCTAATGAACTCAACACACTTTGTGATGTTGAATGGCTACAACTGTTTATAGTACTTACTATAATGGTAGTCCTTCAATATCGCAAAGAGCATTGAGTTCATGAGACTTTTTCAAGAATTCATTATGCGTTTGTTTGTATGAGGCTCTCCTCTCAGTATTACCTTTAATCGAAGTATACTTCAATTTCTCTCTAGTCGTGGCTAAAGAGAAGGAAAAGGAGAAGACGTGTGTTTGTTTGGATACAGAGGATGTTGTTGTGTGTTTCATTGCTTAGGATTGACTCCAATTTATAGAGGAGATTTAGATGCTGATTTTTTTTTGAATAGTTTGAATTAGAGGAGGCTTATTTGTCACCAATAATTATTTTGGCATGAAATTAAATAAGAATGGATTATATACCAAAATAAATATAATCATCTTGAAATATATGTAGTTTAAAGATCCAATCTTATGTTGACCAATTTTATTGAGTCAAACTTTTCATATTAGGAAAATAAATTAATTAGTTTAAATATAAGTAGTACCCACAAAAGATGGCCATAGATTAATAATAAATGTGTTCGCTTACACATTTCAGTCAACAAGAAAGTAAAACATTGTATATTAAAATATTAAATTTTGAATGTATAAAATTAAAATTTGAAAAATGAGCATTTTAAATTGTCATGATCAAAATCTTGGGCCGTGTAGTGCTCTAATCACATGATGGGAAAATCCTTAACACCCAATTTAAAATAGTGTTTTTGGTGGGACGATTGGCTAGGTATCGGACCCTTAGCCAACTATAGGCAGGAGTTGGGAAGAGCAAGCAATGCTAGGGTGGCTGATTTTCTTATAGATGGACGATGGAACATCGATATGCTAAATCAATTGGCACCAGCGCAACTAGTTCCTCTTATCACTTCTTCCACACTTCAGCTGCAAGGAAACACACCGGACCAGGCCATTTGGAAGCTGAATACCAATGGGAACTTCACATGCTCCTCGGCATGGCAGCTTGTGAGGGAACATAGGACCAAGACACTTTCCGACCATTACACTTGGCACAAAAACATCCCCTTTAAATGCTCTTTTTTGCTGTGGAGGGCTTTTAGAGGCAAGCTGCCAACGGAGGAAAAGATCATTGTATTCGGTCAGGTTTCCACTCCATGCTATTGCTGCCACAGTCCAGGTCCAGACACCATAGAGCACATTTTCAGCACGGGCCACTTCGCTAGGAATATTTGGCGCTACTTCTCTGACTCCCTAGGGATAAAGCATGAAGCCACACCCCTCAAACCTCTTGTTATGAGTTGGTGGCTTCACAAGTACCACACAGAAGCTCACAAACTTATCTTTCACTCCACCCCAATATTTATATGTTGGAATTTGTGGAAGAATAGGTGCGCGAGCAAATACGGGGGGAAGATTTATAGCTGGCGAGAGTGAAATTTGCCGTTTTCAAAGACATCTCTAATCTACTTAGAATCGCGTACCCCTATATCCATTGGCCTTCGAACTGGATCCACACTATTTCCTACATAGATAAGTGTGCTCATGAAATGAAGATCACCCAAGTCTCGTGGACTAAACCACAACTCGGTTTCGTTAAGCTGAACACTGACGGAAGCGCGTTGGGTAATCCGGGGGCAATTGGGGGGGGGTGGCATCTTAAGAGATCATATGGGTAGATTTATCTTCGCCTACGCCATACCGTTAGGGGAGGGAACCAACAATCAAGCCGAACTAGAGGCGGCAGTTTATGGGCTTAAATGGTGCATTCAACAGGGCTTTCAGCACGTTATCCTAGAAGTCGACTCGGAGTTGATCACTAAATGGATCAATCATCAGACGAAACCTCCGTGGAGCCTTCACCGGACAACTCATGACCTTGTTGATATTTCCGAATTATTTGTTTTCTTTTCTTGCAAGCATGTATACAGGGAGGCAAACTTCACTGCGGATGCTCTCTCCAAGCACAGTCACACTCTTACCACTCCAGGCCACTACACCACCCTCCAGCAGCTACCTCGGGGTACACGAGGATACTACATGCTAGATAGAGCCGGCCTACCTAGCTTTAGACGGAGGAAGACCAAAAGGATTAAGAAGCCTCCATGATCTACTACTAGTGTTGCAGCATTGGATTGAGCGCCCAATTGCAGTGTTTGTCTCCATGCTATATTTTTAGCCATGTTATTTGATGATCCTCGTTGACGCTAAAATTTTGTTGTATATAGCTTTTATGAGGATTCATCCCCAGTTTTATTTAGATTTTTCCTTTATTTTATGTAAAGGGAGAGTCTCCCTTATTTATGCTTTCCTAGTTTCTGTGTATCGAGAGGAGTCCTCTTCTTTAGGTGCATAGTTTCTAGGTTTCCTTTTCGTGTGTTTGTATCGGGGATGAGTTGGCTGACCTTAGTAGGATGACCGACTTATGAACCACCATAGGATTGGAGGTTAGGTTTATGTCCCCCTCCGTGTATTTTTCTGTTTTATGTATAATAAGGCTTGGGGGTGTGCGGCTCAACCCCTGGCTGTGCACGAGAGGTGGGAGCCTCGTGTAGGGTCTGTTCCCGTAAAAAAAAAAAAAAAATTTAAAATAGGTAATGCGGAAATCAAGAGAAAACGTAAGAATCACCTTTGTTATTGAGAAAAAGTTTTGAAAAGTTCAAGTACAAGGTAATGTTTTATACAATAATTAAAGTAAACTTTACCTAAATCCCATAATGGAAAAGTCTAATTACTATACATCCCTCATTGTATCAAAATTATCCGATTTCCCTTTTTTTTTCAATTTTTCTGATACATTAGTTATGTATCTGATACATCAATTTAGCTGTAGAATAATTAATGAAGATAATCTATTTATGGATAGTATCTTAATATAAGGTATGATTGGTTTTTTAAATCAATTACTAATCTAATTAATGAGATTAATTTGGTTAAAACAAATAACGATTGTGTACATGAAGATTCAAGCCAAAAAACAGAGTATAAAGTCAAACCAAATTCGATTTCAATTTTTTTTCCAGTTTTGTTGATACATAAGTTATGTATCTGATACATCAACTTTAGATGTAGAATACTTAATGCATATCAGCTATTTATGGTTAGTATTTTAATGTAAGGTATGATTGGTTCTTTAATTGAATTACTGGTCCAATTAATGTGATTAATTTGTTAAAAAAGCAACTGTTATGTTCATGTAGATTCAAGCCAAAAAACAGAGCATCGTCTCGAATGGAAAAAACAGAGCATCAATTCAAACCGAAGTCGATTTCAATTATTTTTTCAGTTTTGCTGATACATAAGTTATGTATCTGATACATCAACTTTAGCTATAGAATAGCTAATGCACATCAGCTATTTATGGATAGTAGATTGACATAAGGTATGATTGTAAATGAGATTCTGATACATAAACAAGATGTATCAGAATCACTAAATCTTGATACATGAGATGCTGATACATATACAATATCAGAAGCATTCAAGTTTGATAAATTAGAATCTGATACATTAACAGTATGTATCAGAAACAGTCAAGTTTGATAAATTAGAATATGATACATTAACAGTATGTATCAGAAGCAGTCAAGTTTTATACATTAGAATATGATACATTAATAGTATGTATCAGAATCAAGAAGCAGTCAAGTTTGATACATGATAATATGATATATAAACTTTCATCTTATATTAGAGTTTCATACATGAGAAAAACTTAAAAGTTTGGTAATTATACATTCTTCTAATACAAAATTCAAAAAAAAAACTACTCGACGTCCATCGATTCTCCTTGACTAGGAGATATGAAATCTCTCTTAGGTTTTTTAGGATCATCGTTATCGCTAACATAACCATCCTTGGCCTTCCAACAACTATAATTCCAGAATAGTGTGGCATATCTTGAACGGAAGAATTCGGCATGTAGTGCAGTATTTGAAATAGAAATTCCATCCTAAATAACTTTATACCTTCTTTACCTATTGATGATTCAAAATCATCAAGAAAATTAGCCCTATATGCCGTGCCGAATCTCAATGGGTGTGACGGAATCTTCTTGATGACGTATTTTATCCCTGCATTGACATGAAAAATAGTTAAATATAACTTAAACTTTATACATAAATACGATGTATCATATGCATTAAAATATTTGATACATGAGATTCTGATACATATAGAAGATGTATCAGAAGCAGTAAGGCTTTATAAATTATAATCTGATACATAAATGTAGATGTATCAGAATCATTAAAATTTGATGCAATAGAAACTGACACTTAAACACGATGTATCAGAAGTGGTAAATCTTCAAAAAAATGGCATTTAAAAAAAACTATGTATCAGAAGAGTTAGCGTTTGATACATGATAAGCTGATACATAAACGATATGTATCAGAATCAAAGAACCTTCATAAAAACTTCATTAAAAAAACCTTAATTGAACCCATACCTTAGGGAGATTAGGGCGTGTTGTAACCCCTTCAATCTTGTTGTCTGGTTCTTTGGGTGCATGTTTAACTGGAGTTTTTGACTTCAATTTCTCACGTAGCTTATCCATTACTGCTAGATCGTTACGATGTTTGGATCTAACCTCGTCGTAACCTTCCCAAGATGAATCAGAATCAGGTGAAATAAGAATTCCTTGATTTTTATTTGACTGTTTGAGACCATGAACGGATTCCATATGTATCATTGAAGATATGAGTTACAAAAACAGAAAAATTTATAGAAGAAAGCAAATGATATCAATTTTAGAAGATTTTTCAAAGATTTACAGAAGAAATCAAATGATACAAATTTTAGGAGAAATCAGATTGAATGAAGATGAAGTGAGATTCCATATAAGGAAAAATTAAAATATACCTTAGTTAGAACCTTGAAATTGAGTAACTCATAAATTCAAAATCTCAAAAACTGATGAAGAGGAGCGAATTAGGGTGAGGATTTAGGGAGGAAGAGTGATGTATCAGTGAGGGAGAGAGTGTTAAAGGAAAAAGAGGGATTTTGGAATTTTTTTGGTATAATAGGGAATACAAGTAAATATGGTATTAGAATATGTGTAAAAGGGTAATTTTTCCATAATTGAAACCCTCCATAGGAACTACTCTAAATAGGTACAAGAGCTTCTAAGAATATGAAGAATGTGAACAAAGACATAGCTCACACCATAGGGAAAGAAGGAGTAGAAGATTTTAGAGATCAACATCGTCTTTACCTAAGAAACATAAATGATTTTGAAACCAGACTATACTAAGTGACATAGAAAGTATAGTATCAGTACAAACAATACATACTAGTAGGCATCATTGGCAACCTGAATCCAATACATAATACCATGAAATATTCAAACAAAAGACATACAACTTGAAGTTATTACCCCGATCCTATAACCACAACCCTTACTACTAGATATACATTACATGTACCCATACACTCTATCCCACTACCCCATTCCGCTGCCAACTCCACCACCAAGAGGCAATCTATCCTTCATATCATGTTATAAATTGATCCTCTATCACACTAAGGCTTCCCAAACCTACCCCTCTCACCACACACCAGAACGACCTTCTTAATTTTATGCTTAATAACTATTCCTATTAACCACTCCATCATCCTCACTTAAGATCCATGCCAACTACCCTGGTCCATTGGCCCATAGCTAATTTAATAAACCACCTGCCACTCCCTTTCTTAACCACATAAACTGCTCAAAAGAGTGAATATTAGTAACTATCAATCAACAACCTAACTTTCCAATCAGATGTTGCATAACCAAACCACAACAACAACCCTTAAATAATTTCCACACCCCCTTTCGATAAATCGAACCACACAAGAATTTCTAAGACATTTTCTACAAAGTTTAACATGCAATCTCGACTTACACCCAAACCACTGCAGTATTTAAGCATAAGAACCCATTCACTCATAGACCAACATATGAATATAGCCACAATCAGTAACATAAACAAGGCTCCCAGTAACAATCACAATAAGCATGCCAAACAACATTGCAATAAGACAACCTCAATTCACTTATGGAACCAACACACATAAACCAATCATATGTACCATGTGTGTTGCCCGAGCCAATCAATATAGAAAAAGTACAACTTGAGCCAACTAATAGGTATTATATACCAGACATGGTATCCGAGCCAACTAATATTAAACCTATAATAGGTATTATACCCGAGGAAACCAATAACATGTACCAGGTATGATATCCGAGCCAATCAAGAATCACGATCAAACAATCATATTCACAAGGAGTACAATATCACGACCTAATCTACCAAGCTGTGATGGCACCAACCATTAACCCTTGATAGGTAAGCCAAATCCCTAACCCAGAATCGCAAGTAATGGGTATTAGGGGGAAATACTAAACAGAACTAAGAGAAATAGAATAAATGTTGAAATAAGTTGAAACTGGATAAAATATATACAAAATACAAAATGTTGAACCCCTCTGAGAACCTAAAAGTCAGTAGTACAGAGTATCTATCAAATTAAAATAAGTACAAGTCCCAAAAGTGGACCAAAAATATATATACAACACCGGCTAGTCTCAAAAGAACAAAAAGACGGGCCATCCAAGCTGAAGGAGACAAAAATAATCTCAAAACGGCATGTGCTCACCCTGGTCTCCGGATTTGGCTACAACATGCTTGATCTATCAACTGTGGTGGCTGGTATTTGGACATGCATCACAAAAGTAGATACAAAGTATAGTATGAGTACCAGATATAAGGTACCTAGTAGGCATCATAGGCTGATTGAGTAAGAAAGGTGAAAGCAATATGAAAAAGAGGAATAAACTCATAAAAGCCATAATATAATGTCTAAGGTAAGGAAAAGTATTAATAATAAAGATAGGATAAAATAGGCTACGGGGTC
Source organism: Solanum dulcamara (assembly GCF_947179165.1). Lineage (NCBI taxonomy): Eukaryota > Viridiplantae > Streptophyta > Magnoliopsida > Solanales > Solanaceae > Solanum > Solanum dulcamara. The sequence continues at coordinate 74,633,836 of NC_077243.1, read as the reverse complement.
TACACTAAGTATACCCAACTAGGCTCCTATAAGCCTCGTCGGGACACACGTGTGCAAGTTAAAGTAAAACTCGATCAAACCCCCATAAGCTCGCGGAGCACACAAAATGACTATGCTAAAGAGGGTAGGAGCTAAGGTTCTCCAAGAGTGAATGCCCTATGGACTGAGGCTGGGTCTGTAACTCTAGATACTCATCCAATTTGACAGTGTGGTAGAGGCCGGGCCTGCAACGATACTCTCCATAAATGGCCAACTCAATAAAGGTAGGGCCTGCATCCCGAAGCTCTTTTAACAATAATGAATAAGTATAGGCAGGGCCTATACCACGATGCTCTATATAAGTAGTGAGTCCGTAGAGGCATGGCATGTACCCCGATGCTCCACGCAAGTATCTAATTCAAATCCTGATCCAACATTTTTTTCTAGGAGATGGCTAGTAAATCATCCAAAGCTCTCTTTTCTTAGAAAGTCCAGGACACAAATATATAAAGTATAACGTCCATAGATCTCCTTCCATAAATAACCAACTCATCATATACACTTGGAATTTAACTGAAATTAAAACAAGACGAACTCAAGGTTTAGGAACATCAACGAATCTCGAAAGTTTCAAACTTAGGAAATTATGGATAAGGTTGTTCATGAGAGAACAATTATTGCCTAACTAAGGCCCAACTACCAGACTCTAGTCTGCTATGCCATTTTACAAGGATCTAAGCCCATTAGAGTGACGTCGGGGCATCTAAAACAACTTTCCACTAATCTACCCTAAGGCCAACATACATCGAAGTACCAATAATATATGACAGAAACTGGTAACAGAACCACCAAATAACAACAAGGGTCACATGCGTTCAATACTCGAAATACTCAAAATAGGACCTAAGATATGATTTATACTCTAATGTATGTAAATAAGCTACCCAACCCCAACATTCCAACAATTTCAACATGTTTTCATACAATCCAACTTAATCTAAAGAAAAGAAAGCCTTAGCCTACCTGTAGGTCAATTGTGTGTGCTCCAAATCACTTTGCTGAAGCTTTTCCTTTACGGACGGCCTCTGAACGCTGCCACGCTGTCAAAATAGAATCATAATGTCATTATGGTAGTTTAGAAACTAAAATTGTAATTTTTGAAGATGAACCAATTTTGGGGTCTAAAACAGGAAATGTGGAACCTACATTCAGAATTCTGAAATTGACCCCAAAATTCAATCCAAAATATCACCATAAGCTTATATCCCAAAATGGGACACAATTCGAGGCCTAAAAACACCTCAAAAGCAAGACACAAGAAAACCCCAAAAAGCTTTTCCTTTATGGACGGCCTCTGAACGCTGCCACGCTGTCAAAATAGAATCACAATGTCATTATGGTAGTTTAGAAACTAAAATTGTAATTTTTGGAGATGAACCAATTTTGGGGTCTAAAACAGGAAATGTGGAACCTACATTCAGAATTCTGAAATTGACCCCAAAATTCAATCCAAAATATCACCACAAGCTTATATCCCAAAATGGGACACAATGCGAGGCCTAAAAACACCTCAAAAGCAAGGCACAAGAAAACCCCAAATTTAGCTAAAAACTAACTATGACAGCAGCGATTTATGAGAAAATACCAAAAATGAAGTCTCTACAGCTATAACCAAGCACACCTCAATGGTCCTCGTGGAAAACCCCATAATTTAGCCTCAAGAATTGCTGAAAAAGGATAAAAAATGCTCAAGATATCAAATCTCAAAAGTCACCAAAAATCTAATCTGAAAATGGCACAGGACAACATCTTAAGACAAAAAAATTACCAAAACGAAGCCTAAACAGCCAAAACCAATTAAATCACAATGATCATCACGAAAAACCCCACAATTTAGACTTTTGAATTATAGAAAATGGACATAAAATGATCAAGAAATAACTTCTCAAAGTTCAACATAAGTCCATTCCGATAATGACAAGAGATAGCAGCTAAAGTCGCAAATTTACCTCAAACAAAGCTTCTAATCAAGGTTTCGAGCTCACCAATGGATTTTTCACAAAACTTTTGTTGAACTAAGGCCTTTGAATCACCAATTTTGAGCTAGAATGAGGGGAAAATTGCCCTTCAAAATACATGCAATGGCTGATGAGCACCATATATCAATTTTTTAGCTAATATTCTCCAAGTTCAAAAACTCCGATGAGGTGTGCGGGATTAGTCCAGAACCCTGTACGCGCAAACGAACTATGTTATCTTACTAAATTTGATGTTTTAGATTCAATGGAGTAGTCAAAATTTCCAAATAAGGTTGTTATGACTGAATATGGGTCCCAATCCCAATGCCATTTTTATCCAAATTCCACCGAGGGGCTCGAAATGAGTCCGGAAGCCTCAGGAGTAGAACGAAAGGTCATTGTAGACCAAACTTGATATTCTGAAGCTATTGTGCTGTCAAAATTTTCATCCGAGCATATTTTCCAAGAATGTTGACCAACGTCAACCACTGCCAGTTTTCAAAGCTAAAATGCTAAAAATGGTTCAAACTCACACCGAAAACCCTAGGACTCGAGTCAACCATGCTCCTAGCCTAATTTGGTCATTCTAGAGTTGATGGAATTGTCAGAAATTCATTTCAAGGCTGTTTTCCCACACTTTAACTTGAAAATCACCTTTCAAGTTATAAAGAACTTCCAACACGAAAACCTACACAAAATTCAAAGGGTGTTTTTATAGTTTAGACAATATTATACAATCTTTATCCATTAAAAATAATCTTATTTTTATAATTTATTCTCTCATTGATATTATTAGTTAAAAAGTGTTATATGAGAATACTTTTTTTCTTCTATAAAATAAGTATTTTTCTTTTCACACATTACGAAGAATATTTTTCTTTTCATATTAATAAAGAGCAAATCTATTTATATTGCATAAAAGCTACTTTTTATGTACATTTATATCGTCTTTTACATATTTTTATACACACATTTAACAGTAATATACATTATTTACTTGATACATACTCTTTTATACATACATACATATATATATATATATATATTATACTTGAAAATAGTAATTTTATTCCCTCCCTCTTTGATAAATTAAGTTTAGTAGGGTATCATATTTTGTGGATTTTGAAGGGTGCCAACACCTTTCCTTTAGAATAATGTAAACCCTTACCTAGAATCTAAATTGGCTTTTGTAGATTAAAAATTGAATAATACATGTCAATAATCAAATAAGTTTTCCTTATTTTTTTCTTAAAAATTACGTAGTGACTCTATATAATAATTAATATATTTAGAGTTCATAAGTTGTGCTTTATCTAACCTCGGTAAAAATAGGGCATAACAATTGCTATATATCTTCTTATAGTCATTTGTGTTTGCGCATCGTGTTGTCTTGTTTTGTGTCATTTCTTGAGGACAAACAATGGTTTTATGTTGAGGGTGTTGATGTGTCGCATATTTATGACACTTTAGATGCTCAAAATGATGGATTAGCGTGAGTTCCAAGCGTGTGTTTATAAATATGATGTGAATTTTGATTGTTTTGCAGGAAAATGGAGTCGCACATGATTTTTGGATTGTTGATGTTTTTCTTTGATATTGGCTACAAGTGTGGCTTCACAAGAGCCTTCACAGATAGTGGATCAATGAAAGCCTCATGGAAGCCATTCGTGAAAAGACTCCTGAGCACTATGTTGAAAGGTTTTTGCCAAGTGAATCCCCAAGACACCCTTCACGGGACATGGAGGAGTGTACGAGCTGTGAAAAATGTGTGTGAATGAGGATAAAAAATGGATTTAGGAGATGGCCAAAGAAATTTTCATGAGCCTGACCACGGGACATTTAAAGTATCACATGTCATGGATGTTGCCTGTGAAGAAAGCACATATGATTCAAAGAAAAGTCTAAGAGGATTTATATGAGCTTGTTCACAGGGCGTAGTGTCCTAAATGGACTGTGAAATGGTGAAAAAGGAAGCAGATTAATTCAAGGAGATGACCACAATTGCTCTCCAGGGCAGTGAATTAAACATGCAATCTAATATTTTGTTCATTCTTGATTCGTTCTTCATCTTGTGATTCAAAGTTTAATTTTGCATAAGTGTGAGTATTGTCTTATGATTTCTAGTTGATTCTTTATTCATTCCTTGTGAATTTGAGTAGCTAAACCTCATAACTAGGATTGTGGAAACCATGACACAATAATGAAGTCGGCAAATGTATAAGTGATTATCATTGAGTGTTTAGCATTGCACTGTAGTTTTCTTCATCTTGTTTTCCTTTTAATAAGTGCATGTGTTAAAACTCGCTTGTATTCATTACTTGCTCAAAAGAGGGGTAGTGATTAGAAAAAGAAAGCTATAACAGAGATTCGAATTTTAAACCTTCGTCTAAGAACTTGATGATATTTGAGATAGAATAATGGTAGAGGCCCATAGCTTCAAATATTCAATTCATCCAAGCTCTACCAAAATGTATCATGACTTGATAGAAGTCTATTGGTGGAATGGTATGAAGAGAGATATAGCAGACTTATTGTCTAAGTGCCTTAATTGTCAACAAGTAAAAGTGGAGCGTCAAAGACCTTGTGGTGTAGCTCAGAATATAGAGCTTCCAGAGTAGAAATGGGAGATGATTAATATAGATTTCATTACATGTTTAACATGGTCTCACAGATGGTATGATTCGATTTGGGTGATTGTGGATAGGATGGTCAAATCAACCCAGTTTTTGCCCATTAAGACTATAGATTCAGCTGAGGATTATGCAAGATTATATATTCGAGAGATGTTCCGACTTCAGGGAGTTACCTTGTCTATCATCTCAGATAGAGGCAATCATTTCAATGGCCAGTTTTGGAAGTTGTTTTAAAGAAGTTTGGGATTGAATGTAAATCTTAGTATCATCTTCCATCTCAGACATATAGTCAAGTAGAGCATACAATTCTGACTCTTGAGGATATATTGAGAGCTTTGTCATTGATTTCAAAGGTAATTAAGATGACACTTTTCGCTTATTGAGTTTGCATACAATAACATTTTCCATTCGAGTATTCAAATGGCTCTCTTAGGCTCTTTATGGGAGGAGATGTATATATCCTATTGGTTGGTTTGAAGTTTGTAAAGTAGAGTTGATAGGTACAGAATTGGTTCATCAAGCCATGAAGAAGGTGAAAATCATTCAAGAGAGATTGAAAATTGTGCAAAGTAATCAAAAGTCCTACACTAAAGTTAGGAGAAGAGACGTAGAGTTTGAGGTAAATGATTGGGTGTATTTGAAAGTTTTTCCCATGAAAGGTGTAATGAGATTTGGGAAGAAAGGGAAGTTTAGTCTCCATTACATTGGTCCTGACCAAATAATTAAGAGGATTGGCAATGTAGCTTATGAGTTAGAGAAAATATAGTTGTCGTTCATCCCGTGTTTTACATTTTGATGCTTAAAAAGTTTTTAAGAGATCATTCACTCATTATTCCTAAAGAAAACATTAGTGTGAAAGATAATTTATCTTAGAAGGAGATTCCTGTCCAAATTCTTGATCGTCAAGTTCGTAAGTTGAGGACCAAAGATGTTGCTTCAATTAAAGTATTATGCAAAAATCAGTTCATTGAGGAGGCTACATAGAAAGCCGAAGAGGATATGAAAGCCAACTACCTACACCTACTATTTCCTCCTAATGTAGATGTTAAAGGTAATATTCTTATTCCTATCTCTAAGTTTAGTACCATCTTCAGTATTTGAGTAGTTATTCTTGAGTTGAGTTGAGTTCTTGCATTGTATTTGTGCCTTGAGTAAATTCCTATCTTGGTCATCATTCGTTCATTCAAGGACGAATGATCCCAAGAAAAAAATATTGTAACACCCCATACTATTTTAACTTAGATAAATCCTGAGAACCCCTCAACACATAGCTAAATTCGAGTTATGGAGGACCCCTTCTACAATTCAACCTTATGACCGTAAGAGACTCTACGATCCATAGAATCACTCATAGAGTCAAGTGTAATATTTGAGTAGCCACTAGAATGTGCACCAAATCCCTATGATAGGGTGTATGGCCCATAACAACTCCTACGAATGATCTTACAATTCATAGACCTTATTCCCAATTCCCCAATGAAATTATACAATGATCCTTTATGATCCGTCTCTAGGTATATGACTCCAAAAGTATGATCGTAGACCCACCAAGTCATGAAATAGTAAATTCCAATTTTGGACCCAATTTCTATGACTAACCTTCTACGATCCGTAGAAAGTTCAATGGTCCATAGGAAGGTCGTAGATGACCCTGACCAGTTTTTAAGTACGCATAATTTGGTCTTTTTCATCTTTCTCAAACCAAAACCATGATATTTTGGGACTAAAATAAGTCACTTATCAATACTCAATGAGGCTTTTCTCTCATTAACACTTAGAATATTTTCAGAGAAAGGATTGGAGAGAAGAAGAAAAGCAAGGGTTCAAGCATTTCAACCAATGTCTTTGAGTTTTGCTTGGATCATTGATCTTCTAGGTATGTAAGGCTAATCACAACATTGAATTGAGTTCATCCTCGTGCCTTACATATTCATTCAGTCGAGTTTGAGTTTGAGTTTCAATCCCATAAAATTAAGGTCTTGAGTTATCTATGTAATTCCACATTGAGTTCTTTATATATATAAGTATACTGTGATGATTTTTGTGATTTGACTCTTATTTATCATTCATGTTTTTATTCACATGAAACCTAATTGAGTATATTTACAGTGCTTATATTTATGCATTAATTCAAGATTAAAGAATGATATATGTTATCTTTTACTTGAGAAATAGTTTGAGCATGAGATTGAGTTTGAAGAGTCTTTCATTCACTGATTTTGAGCATGATCATTATGAGTCTAAATAATTTTGAGTGCATTTAAATATTTATTTTGTGACGGAATTGAGAAGTTAAAAGTTATATCTTATGCATTCACTGAGACTAAGAAAGTATAATTCTTTTAAGGAGAAGAGTTGAGCTAATTGAGCAAAATCCAACGAGACTAATGAGTTTATTTTGAGTACATACATTCACTTGACATATGAGAATAATAAATATATTTTTAGAGTAATATTGATCACCGATTTGGATAAGAGTATAAAATAACTTGAACCCCATAAACTACATAGCGAGTGTAGGATAGGATTGTACCATTAGTTTGGGCTACTCCACACTTCAATACCTGATACAAACTTTTATTGGATCAATAAGATGAGTTACGTCACTTACCTTGGCAAGATATTGGATGGTTGCGGTAATGACAACAGTTTATTGTATCATTACGAGCTTCATAGTGATAGTTGTTGGTTAAAGAAACTCCCTAAAGAGAAATTACTATTTTTATACTGAGTTGGATTTAGTTATATATATATTTTTGTAAAGAATTTTCTATTTCATGCTTTATTGAGTTGATCTTATTGAGTATTCATTCTACTGAGTTGGGTTGAGTATTCTTGAGTTAGTTTCTTTTAAGATATTTTACATATTGTACATTCCATGTACTAACACCGTTTGGCATTACATCGTTTTATGATGTAGACACAGGTAATAGAGATCCTCAATAGGCGCATTGTTGAAGTTCAGCTTCCATACAACTTTTGGTGAGACCTCCTTACATTTGGAGGAACTCTTGAGTCATTATTTCAGTCTTTACTTTATTAGTGATTTGAGGTAGCCATAGCCTGTATCTTTACCTATTTCAGAGTCAGCTTTAGAGGTTTCATAGGCCAGTCACAAACAGAGTTTGGATATTTATTGAGTTTTCAGGTTATGTTTAAAACTTCATTTGCATACATATTTGAGTATTGAGACCTAATTTGAAAAGAATTACTTATGTTCTTATTTATGCCCATCTGAGTTACATTTTTTTATGAGTCAAGTCTTCCGCTTAGCGGTTACCCAGGCCAATAGTTCTCTTGGGTACTAGCAATGGTTTTTGAGTACTGGACACACCTAGGGTGTAGGCTTGAGGCATGACAATAAAAGTTTCTTCAAAGTAAAGAATGCTTATCATGAAGGATTTCCATGATTTTTCTATGAACAAGCTTATCATGATTTTGATGATTAGATATGTATCTCTATGAACATGTTGTGTATCATGATTTTTTAAAGGATTTATTCTTATGATTTTCACTTGTTTAAGATGAATTTGTTCTTTCAATTTTATTTCCATTTTTGATGACTATATTATGATTATGCCTATTCTTGTTTAGAGTTTATCTAGCACCGAGTAGATATTGAGATGGAGGCTCCTCCGTTAGTAAAGGTCGTGTCTCCGGTACCAATCCCTTATCCCATAATTAAGTTCCCCCGTACGACTCAATCTTAATTGACTCTAGCTAGTGGATCCATTATAGCTCATGTTTATGGTCCTTACCTTTACAAATAGGACAATTTCTTTTCGGTGTGGGAGGTATGATACTGGACTCCATGTTATACCTCACATGGTTTTTGTTGGTTAACGATTCTCTCATTATGTCATGTTTTAATGATGATTTACATACAGTTTTACATTGACCGTCATGTTTTTAATGATGTTTTAAAAGATTTTACTATGTTTTAGCTTGGTCATTGCATTATTACATTTCATGTCACGTATTTTATGTTCTCCATACTTAGTACATCCAACACTACTGACTGCATACTTTTTTTGCCTATATTATTTTATAATATAGGTCACGATGCTCCCCATTCATCTCGCGGTTATTATTAACTCTTATATCAATTGCTTTGGTGAGTCCTCATGCTTTGAGGATGATACCATAAAATTTGTTCCTTTGTGTCATCTTTTCATACATTTATGAGTTCCAAATTTATGTTGGTGAGTTAGGGCTTGTCCTATGCCCTATCTATGTAGTAGAGGCAATATCAGACTAGAATATTTTCTTTCTCATTTCAGATGATATTCCTAGATTACGTTTATGATTGGGCTTCTATGATGAGATTGATTTAAGACTTACCTTCCGTACTTTATTTCTATTTAGTTTACTATATTATCCTACGTCATGCTATGCTAAGAGGCTATTTTAGGATCTTCGTGATCCTATTTTTCGTTTCACATCTAGGGTACACCTTGGCTGGTGACTGTTATACCCTATAAATTACCAAAATAACCCTAGAGGATAGCGCGCTCACATAACTTATCATCCCTAAAGTTTTGGCCAATCTTAGGCCAGAATATCAATCGGAGAGAAAATCATGTAGGAAAATGGTCTCGATTGAATTTTAGGCCAACCAGATCAAAAAGTAATATTTTGGGGCAAAATTTCAATTCTAGAGAAGTGCGCGACCAGTCCACGTCGCGAACTTTCTCCCATAGTGCAATTTTCCCCATAATTTGACCAAAAACCAAATTGTCCATAAAACTCACTTCATGAGTGTGATTTACCCGTTTTTTAATAAAATGCATTCATGGAATGCGATTTATGTGTAATTATTTCAAATATTTTTCAGTTTCAGTGAAGGGCATTCCGGTCTTTTCCACACCCCTCCTATACTTAATCCATGACTGATATGGGCTATTTTTGACCTTATAAGGGTTTGTAAACCCATTTCTTAGACTTTTTATGCATTCAAGAAAATAAACTAGGTCTAAGAAGAGAAGAAAGAGCTAGGGTTCTCTTTCAAGATTCTTTAACAAGGTAAGTTCTTCTTCATAGATTTCAAGTTTTCTACAATAAGTTCTTCATCTATTCATTAACCGCTAAGAGAAATCTTAAATCCTAATCATAGGGTTTCCAAGAAAACAAATTCAAAAATTACAAGAAAGGGTTTCGTGATTGTTTTTCTTTAAGTTAAAGTCTTTTCATCAATATTTGTGGAGCTTTTAAGATTTGTAAGGCTAACCATAATGTGAATTGAGTTCATCCACATGCCCTACATCTTCATTGATTCGAGTTGAGTTAAGTTTTGAGTTTTCATAATTTGAGTTCTTAAAGTTATCTATAATTTTTATTGAGTTTTTTATAAAGATTCATTTATATTGATGATGTTCTTGAGTTGAGTATTTGAGGTATACATTCATGTTTTCATTCATATGAACCCTATTTGTGATTTTATTTTTTATATTTTATGCATTGATGGAGTTTTTAAAGAATCATTTGTGAATGTTTTTGCATTAATTATTTTATGCATTATTTTGAGTTTAAAGAATGAATATTTTCATCTTTGATTGAGAAAGAGTTTGAGCATGATTTGAGTTTGAGGAGTCTCTTAATTATTAATTATTATTTTTTAGCATGAGTTTGAGGAGTCTCTTAATTATTATTTTGAGCATGAATATTTTGAGTATAAACGAGTTGAGCATTATTACATTAAAACATCTATTTTGATATTGAATTGAGGAGACAAAATTATATTTTAAATACATTCATTGCGTTGAAATTGTATCTAGTTTAAAGAGAAGAGAATAGATGAGTTGAGATGGGTTGAGCTAAGTCCAAAAGAGACTGAATTAGTATTTTGAGTATTTTATTCACTTGATGTATATGTGTATAACAAAGTATTTTGGGAGTAGTATTGAGCACCGATATGGAGTGAGCCCATAAACTAAGTAGCCAGCGTAGGATAGAGGTCATGCCTCTCAAGTCCTAAAACGATGGACTTTGATTGTGGATCCATAGATATTTCTATCCATTACTCTGGCAAGATATTGGAAGGATGTGGAAACTCCCCAAGAAGTAAAATATTATATTTTTATACACTAAGTTACATTTACTTATTCATATCTTTTTAAGCATTGTTTTACACATATTGCATGCTTTATTGAGTTGAGCTATTTTTAGAGTTGAGTCCTATGAGTTGAGTTGATTTGAGTATCTTTGAGTCTATTTTTTAAACCATAATTTTATTATTGAGTTTATGACGTTGAGTTACATTATACTTTGAGTATTTTTAATCTACTACTTAATTATTCATGATGATGTTTTTAAATGCTCACTTGAGTTAATTATCTATTGAGTCGAGTCTTCCACTGAGTGATCAGACCAAGTGGTTTTATCGAGGCCAGCGATGGTCGCCGAGTGCCGGACACGCCTAGGGTACCCTCTCAGAATGTGAGATTGACACACAAGCACCATCACATACACAATAAACAATAACATTTGAGACTACAAGTAAATACACAGTTTTATTGCATGAGATTATCAACATAATGTCATTACAATTTAGCCTTTTAGTTTTCACCACATGCATTGCACAATTCATACTACAAAGCAGTAGACATGCATACATACATAATTTGGAAACATAAAACCATCACATACCTGGAATCATGCATTGTAAACTCGATGAAATCTAAGCTTTCCATTTGTCACAAATCCTACATGTTTTCTAAACAATAACAAAGTACAAACAATCAATGAAGACAGCCTAATTTAAATTGGATTATAACCAAATTCTAACCCCAGGCCAATCCATGATTATTCCACCCAACATGAGGTTCCCTCCATTAATTTCAATCTAAACCCCTCCCCCAAGGTTACCATTATGGATTCAAATGCTTAAGAATCGAATTTAAAAGTTGGGGGAGTAATTAACTTATCTTAATCGATGACTATGGTGGAAAATGGATGAAAACTACTCTCAGTTTTCCTTGCAGTTCACCAAAACTTGATGGCCATTATATCACAGGTTTTGAGAGTTTCCTATACTAAATTCTAACTGATCCCAATATAACAGCCCCGTCAGAGCGGCCTGACCCCACTATAGCGAGTGACGACGTAGCTATAGCACCTGTAACTTATTGTAATGCCTATGGCCCACTATAGCGGATTGCACGATATTGCAGCTCACAAATCCTAGAAAAAAGTCTATTTTACATTACAACTTCAATTCTTAATGTTTCAAACCACCCCTTTCATGCCAAATCAATTTTCAGAAGTTCTACTAGCCTAAATTCAATTTCATAAAGCACTATAGACTCAGTTAAGGTCTTGAATATTAGAAAAATGAATCCACACTAAAAAATCATCCTTAATCCATTTTCAAATTGCCGTAGACCTCACCTGATTCAGATTTCATCCAAGTCTAGCTTAGTGACGAAATTTCTAAGTCATCCCCCCCAAAAAATTCTGACCTAATACTTTCACCATTGGTCTACTCATAACAACCGGAATAGGTCATTAAAATAACCAAACATAAAAGTTAAGGGGCATTCGATATAGCGAACAGAGGAGCTATTGGACCTCTGTTTGTGATGTTTAACAATGCAGATTTCAAATATGAAAATATTTTAGAAGCATTATGACCTAAGTAAACAATGAAACTTGAATCGATTTTTATTGATCAGTTAAGCAATTTTGTGTAAAAATTACTTTGAGATAACGAAAAAAGACAAAATTTTCACAAAATATTACCCAAATTACTATTTTCTCTATCATATTATTGCATACTAAGTAATGATGTAACCACAAAGAAAATATATATATTTAGATCTTGCACCAAAAAAAAGCTTCTTTAATTTGTACTAGTCGATAAATATTTATATTTTAAACGGAAAAGGGCCTAAAATACCCCTTAACTATGCGAATTGGTACAAAAATACCCTTCATCTACCTATCAGACCTAAAATACCCCTCACGTTAACCTATAGGGTCTGTTTTACCCTTATCTCTAATAGACTAATTTTTAAAAATAATTAACAATTTTATTAATGACGTGTCACTATCCTATTGATTACCCTAATATTTAATTAAACTAATTTAAAAAAAACCCAAAACCCATACCCAGAGCCCCACCGATTAAATCTTTATATCCCTTAACCCAAATAAACGTAACCCTTCAGTCTCAAAACATTTAACCCGTAAAAACCCCTAAGTCCCTTCTTAAACATCAACATTCATCTCCTCTCATCTTCACCATCAACACTCACCTCGATCCTTGGCCAACAAATTGAAGTTGTTTCTATCAATGTAGCACAGGAGTTCACCCATGCAAGTAGGAATTTCTTTTTGTTAATGTTATTGTGATTTGATGTATAGACATTTTTGATGTTGTTACATGTGTTATATGCTTGTTGTAGAAGATAAATGTATTTTATACTTTTATTGTAGTCTCGATTTAGGATTTTTTTATAATTTTGTCTCAAGTTAAGCCTTCTATTATTTCTAGCATAGATTTCGTATATTTTTCTCTGTGTTTCATTATTTTTTGACGGTTAGGTATGTCATATTTTGATTTATTTAATTATTTTTGTTTGATTTTTTATCGGTTAGGAAACCCATAATTAGATGCATTTTTTTATTTTTGTTGCTGCATTTTTTATGTAATCTAATAGACATAACATGTGGTCCCTATCCCTTTACCCTTTACAATGTCTTCTATAAAATATTGATAGATTCCCTATTTTTTGTTTTCTTTATTGCTTTCTGATATGTCACTTTCTCTTTCTTTTATATTTGTCATGTGATCGCTTTCAAAGAATGGCTGGAAATGTTGATGTGGTCTTTAATTATAGGGGCAAGTTGGTCCTGACTCCTCAGGTTAAATATATATATAAAAAAGTAACTCATCTGTGGAAAGATTATGATCCAGATTTGCTCTCTTATATAGACATTTGCTCATAATACACTGCAATGTTAAATTTTAGTAAGGTGAAACAGCTACTATAAGTATTATCTAGTAGAGAGTGATTCAGGAATTAGAACACTGCAAACTGCATTGTCTACTCAATCTAGTGTGCTTCAACTTCAATTATTTGTTGTTGAGGAGGGTGAAGATACTATCCCAACTCTAATATCAGTCAACTTAATAAACCTTTCCCTATCACATTAGATACAGGAATATATAGTGGCACAATCAACCTAGTGGACTTTGTCTTGTGACAGTAGATGCAGTAACTGATGGTGATTAAAGTGATGAAAAGGAGGATGAAAATGAACCTTTAGCTAGTGATCATGATAGATGAGTTGGAATTTTTTAGGAATGAAAAAAGAAGACAAGTAACTAAGAAACTAGATAATTTTTTGGAGTTGGAAAAAGGTATGAGCTTCAAAAATCTTGATGAAGCTAAAAGAATTGTGAGCCATTATTCTATTGCTAGGAAGAAGGGCCTTAAAGTTGTTAAGAGTGACTCAACTAGACTTAGGTATAGGTGTGATATTGGTTGTCCTTTTGTGTGTCTGATATCTGAAGTTAAGAAAGGTCAAGAATTTGAAATTAAGACCTTAGAAACAGAACATACATGCTAAGAATCCTTCAAGAACAGAAGAGCTACTCAACAATCTTTAGCACACTACAAATACAAGGTTTATAATAACCCCAAGTACAAGGTGAAAGACATGAGGCAGGATATAGATAAAGACTTGTCTTACAAAAACTAGAGGGTAGCTTTATTGATGATCTCAACAAATTGGAGGCTTATGTTCAAGAATTGAGGGATAGCAACCCAGGTTCTGATGTGGTGATAAACATATCTAAAGATGCTTTGGAACAATGAAAAAGAAGACTTTCAAGAATGTATGTTTGCTTTCAAGCTTTGAAAAATGATTAGAGAGCTGGTCTGGGGCCATTTATAGGGCTGGATGGAACATTTTTAAAAGGAAAGTATAAGGGAATTTTATTGGTTGCCCTTGGACAAGATTCAGTGAAATATTTCAATTCACTTGCTTGGGCAGTGGTGGAAGGAGAAACAACCAGAACATGGAAATGGTTCATTGAGTTGTTGAGAAGTTCATTAGAGCTAAAAGATGGAGAAGGATTGACACTTATGTCTGATATGCAAAAGGTAATAATTTATCAATTTAATTATATTCTGATTTTTCTTTTGTATACACTTGAACTACTTTAACTTGTTTTGCTGTTTATTTTTTGGGGGCTGATTGGTGTTGTTGGTCAGTTGCTTCCAAAAGCACACCATAGATGGTGTGTAAGGCATATATAAGCCAATTGGGCCAAGACTTGGAGAGGTGTACATATGAAAAAATTATTGTGGTGGTCTGTTTGGAGTATATATATAGAAGAATTTGAAGACCAATTAAAGACGATGGGTTGTATGTCTAAACAAGCTCCTGAATATCTGTTATGATAACCTGCACAACACTGGTGCAGGGCCTATTTTGACACAATTTGAAAGAATCATACATGTGAACAATTTTACTGTGTCATTCAACAAATGGATTTTGGAAGCAAGGACAAAACCAATAATTAAGATGTTGGAAAATATCAGAATCAAGGTATTATCTATTGTTTTCATAACTACTTGACATAATATATTTCACTGGTTCATAGTTATATATATATATCATTTTTATGTTATGTATAGGTTATGAATAGGTTGAAAGTTCTTGAAGAGGAGGGTAGAAAGTGGGCAAGAGATTTTAGTCCATATGTTATAGATCTTTATAATGATTTCAAAATCATTTCACATGGTTGACATGTTCAATCTAATGGAGACCTAGGTTTTGAGGTGGCTGAGGGTGTTGATAGGCATGTTGTGAGTCTTGTTAGGAAGAAATACACGTGTAGGACATGGGATTTGAAAGGAATACCATGTTCTCATGCCATTAAAGCTTAGAACATGATAAAAAAACCATTGGATGAGATGCATTGGTGGTACTCAAAAGAGGCTTACATGTTTGTCATGATCTGATTTTTCTCAAGTCATGATGACACCTACTATAACTCACTAGTAGGTAAGTCAACCCATAAACCTAGAACGTCAAGTAATGGGTTTGAGGGAGAAAACTAAACAATAGTAGCAAATTATAAAAGTAAGCAGAATAAATAAGCGGAAGTAAACCAAAACATGATATAAACAACTAAAGATCCCTCCTAGAACCTGGAAGTCACAAGTACAGAGCTGCTATAAAATAAAAAACGAGTACAAGTCCTGAAAGTGGACTGGACATATATATACAACAACTAGCTAGTCTCAAAAAGCAAAAGACATGTCACATCCTAGGAGGGTACCCTAGACGTGTCCGACACTCAGAAACTATTACTGGCTCCCAAGTGAACCACCTGACCTGATCACACATCCGTTCATTCATTTAACCAGCAAAAAAATTAAAATAAAGAGATAGTTAGGTGGGCAATTCCAATCAACAATCTAGCTCAAGGAAAAAAGGTCATGGGACAACAAATCAAGCTCCAATCTATGTCATTAAATAGTCTGACAAGAATAATTCAAGAAAATAAAATACTCAATCGACTCATCATTATTTATTCTATGAAGCCTCTATCACTACTATCTAATTGGTACCAATGACAAGTTCATGGCTACCTCAAATCAGAATAAAAAGACTAAACTCAATGCAAGAATAACATAAGTGATATCCTCTGAATGTAGGGGAGGACACACTAATAAGCTGAGTGTGAACATATCCTCAACGGCGCGCCTATTGATGATGTTTTAAACATGTCTCTATATCATGAAATGAAATAGGTCCAAATAAATGTCAGTACATAAAATATACGAGTATGTAATATGGCAGAATAAAACATACATCAAGGTAGAATAATATCAGTTCAGATATCTCAAATTAGAAAGATAAGAGAGACTCAATCAAGGTGTCATAAATCTAAAGTAAGAATACATTTTAGACAGAGATCAATCATATACAATTCAATCCAATCCAATCGTGTACAATCCAATTCAATTAAATTATTTACAATTCGATCCAATCTAATCATATACAATCCGATCTAATCCAGTCATATAAAATTCAATCCAATCCAGTCATATATAATTTGACCCAATCCAATCTAATCGTATACAATCCAATTCAATCCAATCACAAACCATCCAATGCAATCTAATCATATACAATCCAATCCAATCATGTACAATTCAATTCAATCAAATCATTTACAATTCAATCCAATCCAATCATATACAATCAACTCAACAATAAAGTCAAAGGACTTAACTCAATAGATACGCAAATTAGAATTTGGCAATGTTTTACAATTTTACTCAATTATCTACAATCTCAATCAAACCAATCATATCATGCACAATCCACTCAATTTGGAAATTTCTCTAATCGACAAACATCACCTATGAGCCAGTGATGTACAACAAGCTGACGTTGTTGCCACATTCGTTTAATAATTTGCCAGGGTATGAACGAATCAACCAGTCATGGATCTATCAATCAATCAAGTCCTACCATTTTAGGATAATGAAATAGGGAAACATCCGACTTTAATGGTCCAATCCATTCCTACGTTGGCTACGTAGTTTATGGGATTAAAGTATGGACTATACTCATACCTAATTCGGTGCTCAATACTCCTCCCAAGACTCAATATACTCATATCTATCAGGTGAGTAAAATACTCAAAATACTCATTTAGTTTCTTTGGACTTAGTTTCAAATCAACTCATTTAGTCTCACTGGACTCTTTTCAAAACTCAATCAATCTGCTCTCATTGGACCTTCTTTCAAAATCAACTCATCTCAATTATCAAACTCTTCTTTTTAAATTTGATCCAATCTCAACTCAATGAATACAGTAATTATTAGATACATTTAAAACAAAATTTTAACCCCTCAACTCAATCTAAAAATAGACGTTTTAATGTTAAAATGTTCAACTCGTTTATACTCAAAATACTCATGATCAAAATGATAATTAAGAGACTTCTCAAACTCTTTCTAAATCAATGATGAAATTGAAAATAATCATTCTTTAAACTCAAAATAGTGCATAAATAATTTATTCAAAAACGTTCACAAATCATTTTTAAAACTCCTTCTCAAATAATCATTTTACTCAGAATCCTTATAAGACTCCAATTAAATCGAATTATGCAAATTATATCATGTAGTCACATTAGACTCCAATCCATTACATCTCAAAACATCATCATCACCATTACATCTTCATCAACCATTTCACTTTTTAAAGATGAACATAATTTTCATCATCATCAAACATCTTGCTACAAAATCCTTATTTAATTCTGTATTCAATTTATAGAGACACAAAGGACATTCTAGCTCCACCAAAGTTTCATTCCTATTTATGTCATTCATATTCATAGTTATCCCAATTCATTCTATTCATTCCAATCAATACATATACATAATCATTTGTAATCAATATGTAGCTACGGTTTATAAAATAAAATATGAAAATTAATTATTCAAGAATTAAAGTCATGAAAATCATCAATCAACTAATAGTATGTAAAAATATTCTAGAGTTTAGAAAAAATTCAATAAAACATTCATAGAAGGTTCAAGTCTTTCACAATTTTCATCCAACACATCTATGGGGCATATGGAAGAACTCAATCCATAATTTAGGTTAGCCTTACATACCTGGAATGAAGATTATCTCATCAAAAACCAAGGACATGACTTGAAGATCTTGAATCTTTGAGTTTGAGAGCAAATTTATTAGAGATAATTTGAGAGAGAAGAGGATGAAGTTTGGGGTTTTGAGGAGGCTAAAGACTGCAAAAATGCCCTAAAAAAAGTCCAAGATTGTATATATATATAATAGGAAATGGTCCGAGTTGCCCTTACTAAAATCTGGAAAAACTGGCCAAGTCCGCGCCAGGTCCGCATCGTGGACTTGGCGCAACCTCTCTGGTCAACTAGGCATAACCTTTTACTCCGAACACCAAAAAATACAATCTTGGTGGCGTTGGAAAGTAGACTCAAATAGCTTTAATTTGATAGGTCAAAGTCTACCCAATTCGTTATATTCTAGAAGATATGGTCGTTTCAAGTTGACCCTTATATAAATTCATTCGAAAACTTAGCCAATAGAAATTCTTTGGACTTGGCTTGGTATTAGAGATCCCTTATGACCCTAAATCACATCTAATACTCTTAAATACTTAGGAATTGATCCTAACTCATGTATATAATTAGAAGTCATTCAGTTCGATTCTATACGCATATGAAGAATGGTTCGAGTTTTGGCAAAAAATATTTAGGGTGTTACAAGACGGATCATCCACACTGAAGGAGACAAAAGTGATCCAGAAATGTCAAGTGCTCACCCTAGTCTCCAAATTCTACTACAATAGGCTTGATCTATTCGTGATGGTAGTTGGTGCTCGGTCTTGTATAATAAAAGTAAATACAGAGTGTAGTATGAGTACCAAGACAACAGGTACCCAGTAGGCATCATAAGCCAACTGAGCATAAAAGGTAAAATAAAACAATATGAAAAATAGGAATAAGCCTAAATAGAAGTCAACATAAGCATCACAAGGAAAAGTGCACTATCTATGAGAACTACAACTAACTATACCTAACTGAACCCCCAGAAGCCTAGATGGGACACTCGTGCGCAAATTAAATAAAAATCCCGACGAACCCCCATAAGCTCACCGAGTACACAGAATAGCTACAACTACCAAGGCTGGGAATCAAGAATCTACGATGTCAGGAATCGAAGCACTGTATAATTTCCAAACCCAGAATCTCTAAGAGTCAACAAACTAGGGGTGCCTTAGGGGTCGAGGCCAGGATTTGGAGCCAGATACTCTCCCGAATATCCAACATGGCCAAGGCCGGGACTGGGTACTCAAATGCCTGCCGTAATATATTAGTGCGGTCGAGGCGGGACTGGGTAACTAGATGCTCTCCCTAACACATCAATATGATCGAGGTCAGGACTGGGTACCCGGATGATTGTCATACTAGCAAGTCGGTAGAGGTCAGGGCTAGGTACCTGGATGCTCCTCGATAATTCAGAATGAAGGCAAGGAATAGATAATTGAATGCTCATAGATAATAAATCCTATAGTGCCGAATATTATCTTTTCCAACTAGACAACAATAGTATCGAAAATCTCCTCCCTAATGTGTCAACTAATATGATGCCAGAACTTGAACCGGAGCCAAAGTCAAACAATCATGAAGTCTAGTATTGTCGATACATCTTGGAGTCATGATTATACTAAATTATGGATGAGGTGTTATTAAGAACAAGGGAATCGCCTAAATAAGGCCAACTGTTAGAAACTAGCCCGCTACTCCATTCTACAAGGATCTAAGTCCGCTGAAGTGACGCCAGAGAAACTAAAGCAGGTTTACAACCTATACTAAGGCCAACATACTTCACAATATTAGCAACATTATCATTCAATTCTTCTTATAATACTAACAAATAACAATAGGACACACATACTTTCAAATACCCGAAAAACTCGATAACAAGTCTAAAGCATGATTTCTAACACCTAAGATATACCATTAAGCTACCCAACCCAAATTCCAACTATTTCAACATGCTTTCACACATTCCAGTTCAATCTAAAGAAAGGAAAACCATAGCCTACCTATAGGCTGAACAAGCGAGCCCCAAATCACAGTGTCAGAGCTTTTTCCTTCCGAACGGTTTTGAAACACTATCGATACGGTCGTTTAGACACTAATTTAATAATTTTTGGAGATGGATAAATTTTGGGATCTAAACTTCACCTCAAGATCACAAATAAGATTTATAATACAATTTGAGGTGGAAAAATAATTCAAGATGATCAAACAATCAATTCCCATATTTTCAAACTAAGAAAATAAATAAGGCAGCCTCTTTACGCGTTGATTTCTCAAAAACAAAAATCTCCCAATCAAAACAAATTATACCATGACATTCCTTGAGAAAAACCCCACAATCTAGCCTCAAGAATCACTCAAAATGGAGTTATATTGACCAAGATACACTCTACCAAAATTCAACAAAATCTGATTCCTAAAATTACTAAATTTGCAGCTAAAAATTAATTTTTTATCTGGAACAACGTGCCAAAATAGATTCCTATACCTCCATAATGTTCTCCTCAAAATTCCACTCAAGATAGCCTCCAAAATCACCCAAATCGGATCAGAATTGCTCTCAAATGCAACTCCTTGGTTCCGACGCTCCGGACTCATCCCGAGTCGGAAAAACACAAACCATATATGGAATCTGATTGGAAACAACAATTTGATTTCAATGGCGTAGTCAAAATTCTCACCAGAGATCATTACAACAAAAAGTGGATCCCACTTTCGAATATCAAAATTCACTGAGGGGGTCAAAATGAACCCAGAAGCCTCGAGAACCAAACAAAAGGTCGTTCTAGACTAAACTCAACACTCCAGAGCTAATCTTGTTGTCAGAATTTCCACCCAAGCATGTTTTCCAAAAATGTTGATCAAAGTCAAATCTTGGCTTAAAATTTCTCAAATTTTTAACTCAAGACCTCAAATGTTCGTTACAACTCCAAAATTAATTCCGTAAAGTCTCCCAAGACAATTTCGATATTTCAAAGTTGCTGGAATCAACAAAATTCTATTCTGAGACTCGTGGCTCAGATTGACCCCAAATACCACTTTTTAATACTTAAAGCTTATGAAAAATCAAAATTTCCAAAGACTTATCTTTTTATAGAATTTTGTAAAAATCAACATCTGGTACCAAGCATAAATGACTCAGGGAAACTAAAAGGAGGGGTAAAATGGTCATTTTAGAAATATTCCAAAAATGACCTTCAGAGTCATTACAAAATCCATTACTAAAAGAACTTTCATCCGCAAAAGTAAAGATAAGGGTATACCTGGAGGGTCAAATAAGTTGGGGAAGTGCTCATGCATCTTCTGCTCGGTCTCCCATGTAGCCTTCTCAATCAGACGATGGAGGCATTGGACCTTAATCACATGGATGGACTTAGAATGAAGCTGGCGAATATCTCTAGCTAGAATAGCAACCGACTCCTCAACAAAAGTCAGGCGATCATCCAACTCAACAGAATCATACTGAAGCATGTGAGACTCATTTGAAATGTACCGGCGCAGCATAGAAACATGAAAAACAGGGTGTATAGCTGAAAATTCTCGTGGCAAAGCCAACTCATAAGCAACCCCTCCAATCTCCTCAGAATCTCAAAGGGCCTGATATACCTGGATCTAAGCTTACCCTGCCTGCCGAATCTCATCACGCCCTTCAAGGGCAACACCTGAAAGAACACCCAATCTCCTACCTAGAAGCGTAAGGGCCGACGCCTGCGATCAGCATAATTCTGGTGCCTATTCTAAGTTGAGCTAAGCCTATCCTGAAGAACTAGAACTTTGGATATGGCATCCCAAAGTAAATTGGTGCTGTGCGGCCCAGGCTATGAAGATTCAAACCAACCAACTAGAGTACGAGAATGCCTACCATATAAGGCCTCGAACGGGCCACCTGAATAATAGAGTGGTAGTTGTTGTTGTATGCAAACTATGCCAAAGGAAAGTACTTCTCCCAATGACCCTCGAACTCTAATACATAAGCTCGCAACATATCCTCCAGAACCTGAATAGTATGCTTTGACTGACCATCGGTCTGTGGATAAAATGTCATGCTAAGATCAACTTGTGTACCCAACTCTCTCTAAACGGACCTCCAGAAACTGAAAGTAAATTAAGATCCCCTATCTGATATATAATGAATATCGATACCCCGTGCAGATGGACCACCTCTTGAATATAGATCTGAGCTAGATGAGCTACAGTAAAAGTAGACCGTATTGGTAAGAAATATGCTGACTTGGTCAATCGATCAATGATGACCCAAATACCATCATTACCTCTAGATTTCTGAGGTAATCCTATCACGAAGTCCATGGTAATCCGTTCCTATTTCCACTCGGGAATGTGTAATCTGTAAAAGACTCCACCAGGCCATTGATGCTCGGCCTTAACCTTCTGGCAATTTAAATAGTGGGATACATACTCATCTATATCTCTCCTCATATCACACCACCAGTAATGTTGTCTTAAATCCCGATACATCTTCGCAGTGCCCAGATGGATATAGGACCTGGAATCGTGGGCCTCGTGAAGGATCAACTGAATGAAGTCTCCAACTATGGAAACATAAAGGCGACCATCAAACTGTAATATCCCATCCGAAACTATATAAGCCTGGCCACCCTCACCTTACAATACTAAATCTCAAAGCTTTACTCATACTCTATCCTCAAACTGTCGGCCACGAATCTGGTCCAGTAAAGATGATCGAGCTCCAACAAAAGCCTAAATCTATCGAGAATTTGAGATGTCCAACCTGATCATCCGATTAGCAAAAGACTGGATATCCAAGGTTAGGGGTCGCTCTGCAGTAGACAAGTAAGCTAAACTACCCATACTCCCCATCTTCCAGCTCAATGCATCCGCTACTACATTTGCCTTGCCCAGGTGGTAGAGGATAGATTTCATAATCGGCCAATAGCTCAATCTAGCGCCGCTATCTATAATTAAGATCCTTCTAACTCATAATGTATTATAAGCTGTGGTGATCTGTATATATGTCATAATAGACTCCGTATAAGTAGTGCCTCTACATCTTAAGAGCGAAAACTACTGTTGCTAGTTCCAGGTCATGAGTGGGGTAGTTGCGCACGTACACTCTCAACTGTCTAGAAGCATAAGCAATAATTCAGCCTCACTGCATCAGGACACACCCAAGACCTACACCAGAAGCATCACCATATACCAAAAAGATCTCTCCCTCAACTGGAAGAGTCAGAATAGAAGCGGTGGTAAGGAACTCTTTAAGCTTCTGAAATCTTGACTCATACTCCTCGTACCACACAAAGGGAATATCCTGGGGGGCCAAATGGTTCAATAGGGCTGTAATGGTGGAGAAACCCTCAATGAATCATCTATAATACCCAGCCAATTCAATGAAGCTCCGAATCTTTGTAACAGATTTGATCCTAGCTCAATCACGGATAGCCTCAATCTTCGCCGGATCCACCCTAATACTTTCTCTGGATACCACGTGTCCCAGAAATACCACAGACTCCAACCAAAACTCGCATTTTGAGAATTTAGCATAAAGATATTGATCTCTTAAATTCTAGAGCACAACCCTTAAATGTTGTGTGAGCTCTTCCCTACTCCGCGAGTATACTAGCATATCATCGATGAATAGAATTACGAAGGATTCAAGAAAAGGCCTAAATACTCTAGTGATAAGGCTCATTAAAGCTGCACGGGCATTGGTAAGGCCAAAAAACATCACAAGGAACTCATAGTGGCCATAGCGACTCCGAAAAGTAGTCTTAGAAATGTCGGTTGCTCTAATCCGCAACTAGTGGTAGCCAGACCTTAAGTCAATCTTAGAAAACATGGTCTCACCCTAAAGCTGATCGAATAGATCATCGATACGAGGTATAGGGTAATGGTTTTTTCACCGTCACCTTGTTCAGCTGTCTATAATCAACACACATCCATATAGTCTTATCCTTATTCTTAACAAATGGAATAGGTGCACCCCACGACGACACAGTCGGGTGAATAAATCCCTTACCTAGAAGATCCTCAAGCTGCAAACTGAGCTCCTTGAGCTCTATGGGGGCCATACGGTAAGGTGGTATAGAAATAGGCTTAGTTCCCAACTCTAAATCTATGGCAAAGTCAATATCTCTGTCTGGGGTAGGCTAGGTAGGTCAGTAGGGAAGACATTAGTATACTCCTTAACCATAGAGACTGAATCAACAATAGGGACCTCGCCGGACAGATCACATACATATACTAAGTACGCCAAGAACCCGGACACAACTAGCTATCAGGCCCGTATAAAGGATATGATCCCTGTCGGTGAGTGACTATAAATGTCCTGCCACAAGACCGGACAAATGCCAGGCATGGCTAATGTAACGGTCTTGGAATAACAGTCCAAAACTGCATGATAAGAGGATAGACAATCCATGCCCAGAATAACATCAAAGTCCAGCATATCAAGTAAAATAAGATCTGCCCGAGTCTCATGCCTATGAGTAGTCACTGCACAAGATCTACAAACCTGATCCACTACTAAAGAATCCCTTACCAGGGTCAAAACATGCAACGAGACCTTAAGTGACTCATAAGTAATACCCAAACATAGAGCAAAGTATATAGACACATAAAAATACATAGAACCTGGATCAAATTATTACGATCCAACCCTGTAGGCCGTGACTGGGGTCCGACCTGGACCTCCGTATAAGTATCTATCAGCTGTGGTTAAGTTGAATTATAGACACGTAATACAATGCATCAGAACCCTAGTGGGTTATAACATTTTCATAAATCTGTAGCCTCTTTCATTTGTATCACATCATGAAAGGTCACGCAAGCCGACAAGGCTACCATAACATAACAATACGTACCACTATCATGTAGACCCAGCTGAACTAAATTGACATATACAACTCACATATACATGTCCACAGACCTCTAAAAATATTAACGACAATATATGGCAGGACAGGGCGCCCGTCGTACCCCTGGATATACAAAAACAATTATATACATCAGCGGCCAGTGCCAAAAACTAGGCTCTTATACCTGCAGGCATGAAACGCAGCCCCTCGAAGAAAGGGGGGTCAGTACGACATATGTACTGAGTATGTAAAACATAACATAATACAACTGGAAGCATATCTAAAATAGAGAAGTAGGGGATAAAATATCAAACCAAAAACCTGTACCTGTACCCTGTGAATCATAAAAACATGCATGCTCAAATTATCCAATATAGCTGGACCTATCAGAGATTCGGTGAATCATATCTATAGGACCATTATAGGCCCAATGCCATCACCACCTTATTACAATACATCATCATACATATAAATATGTACTCAGCCCTCTAGTAAGGGACTCGGTGAGTTTTTCATGTCATTACATTATCATGTTCTCGTGTAGCGTACCGACCTTTTAGTGAGGGACTCGGTGGATAATGTCGTAAACTACTCATATTTACGTACCCGGCCTGGGACTCGGTGATAGAAGGGTTACAGTATGCTCGAGTAGAGTAGTGAGTAACCACATGCAATTTAAAATATTATCAGAGACTCGATCGTATAAGAAATTTAAGCTATTGTATGAGAACCCGAGTAGTAGTGTAGTGCTCTAAAGTGCCCTCTAAATGCCATTAGGGGCTATATCACTTAGAATCTCGGGGACCCTAGACATGTATTAAAGTAAGTCCAAATCGCTTATGGGACCAGAAACACTCGTTGTCATATAGTCTTTACGACTTGGATCGTGTACATTTGTTACCTCCTTAACATATCGAAGTTTCCCGAGAAATAGTTCAACTGCTATAGGACATCGATATTCAGAAGTAAACAGGAGATGCTTAAGAATGGAATCACCCCAGAGCTCGTATCATATTTAACTTATAACTAAGACATGCTAAAAGAAGAAAGAGAATAAGTTCTATATAATCTATACCTCCCTTCATGTGGTCATCATATACATATTTTGTACCCTACCCATCATGGGGATCGGTGAATAGCCATGAAATCATAACCTCATTTTTATGCCAAATACATCTCAGGGGAAAGGAAAGGTAACTTCCCATCCACTACTTTTAAACACGTAGAAGCCTTGAGAGGCAATACTCAGTTCTTGCAGGGATTCTAATATCAAGCAGTGGAAAGGGATTATGAGGCGTACTTGGAGTTCTGGGAATAGAATTGTCCCCCACATTTCACACGCAATTCACTTAAGGCTAATACATGCCAAAAGGAAACAGAGATAGTTTTACATACTTATGCCAAAAACATGCCAAGAGAAAGATTCGCATACCTCTTTTGGGTTACTCTTTGTCACGTTCGCCTCGTCGTCCTTTGAACCTATTCAACACGGAAGCAATACGAATATCAACAACCCTTGACTTTTCAGCATCTTAAATTGCACCCAAATATTCATAGAACTTATTTTCTCGCTCGTCTTCTCGACTAGTTTTTTAGTTAGTTCAGGCGTTATCGGAAATCGAGCAACACCTCCCCTATAACATGCCCTATTCGAATTTCCAATTACATCCCTAATTACTAAAGCCAACCAACAACAATAACATGCATCATATATACAAGCAATTCACATCAACATTATACAATACAAACTCCAAGCGACTCGCTCAAAATTACGATGCCCAAAATAGGGTTTCTAGTCTCTATTTTGTAAAACCTTTAACCGTACGAAGAAGAGGGTCATGTGGATGAAACCAGAATCTCCCACACCTCTTTTAGAATACTTTTTATCCCTGCAACACACCACCACACCATCTACAGCCATAGCACCACAGCACAACACCCTACTCGATTTTAATTTAACTATAACGTCTTCAATTTAGATGTTTCTAATGTCAAGAATCCTTATGAATTTTTCATATTTCCAGCCACATAAAAGATATATAATACACTCCATAACAACACCATAATCTCCAAATTGAAAGGAAAGGCCTTACCTTATCCGAAATTTGCAAAAACTCGCCTCGAAAATCTCTTGATGAGCTGAAATGGAGTGGACTATTTGTGTCACTTCTCCACTGCCCCAAATTGTGATTTTATGATATTAAACACTGTTATATAACCGTGGCATACCTTAAATAATTAATTCACAAAACGAAAGTCGGAGGCTTACCTCAAGGTGGCCAAACCCCGTAGCCCTCTTCTTCTTGCTCCTAGCATTTTTCTCTTCAAGTTTCTAAGCGTAGGGATGAAGAAATGACTCTTTATTCATCATGGATTTTATGATAATTAATTCACGAAGAAAAAATGGAGACTCACCTTAGTTTCTCCAAGCCGTGGCTGCCTTCTTTTCCTCTCTACGTTTTTTGCCTCTCTTTTGGCTGAAGTTTTGGATAAAGAATGATATTATTAGTCACCTAACATACATATATATGTTGGATTAGGAGGTGACACATGTTATCTCCTTAGGGTGACACATTTCTATCCCTTATTGGGCCAACACATCTATGCAGCCAATTAGGGGCTGCCACGTGGCAGTGGAGTCCACTCCCTCCTAAGTAGGCAGGTGGGTCAGCTTCTTCCTTCAGATGCTACTACGTGTCACTTCTTCCTTGCTGCCACATGTCATTTTCTCCTCTTTCTCATGAGTTCGTAATCTCATCTTATTTTAAGAATCTGTATACTCCTTGCTACGTAAGCTCGACTTGCATTCAAGTAGCATAACTTTGTAAGAATTTCAAGTTGGTAGCTTCCGTAAGTAAATCGAGTCCTACGACTCATTTCTTGTCTTTCAATTCCTTTCGAATTCCTATAATCTATTTCCAACCTTCCCTCCTATGGGGTATCACATTCTCCCTTCCTTAGAATTGTTTGATAGTGTCGTAGAGTAGGGGTCACATGGGCACTTTCAAGATGATTAGGAACACATCTCAAGGTTCAAAAGTGCGGGGTGTATCATAAATAAAGCTGAAGAAATATGCAGATAAATAAGGATAGTACCTGTGAAAACATCATCTGATGCCTCAGCCTCTGCCCTCGCCGGAGCAGCATAGAGAAGTGGCCCTGTTGGCCTCCCCCACGAACATTCGCCCTACCACCTGACCTTCCTCCCTGGGAACCTCCCTGAACACCCTACTAACCATTGTCACGAACGTGACCTCGATCTATACCTCCTAGTGGAGGTGGTAGTACTAACAACGGTCTAGCTCATCCGGGACACTCCCTAGCCCAGTGCTTCAGTGAGCCATAATCGAAGCATTCTTTAGCTGAGCGACCCGTGATAACTTGTCTGCAGTAGGAAGGAAGCGAACATGTTCCCCTAGAGCACAACCGTGTGGTGGAACCCCCCGAACAGGGCTAAATATCCTCAACTACTAGCAGAGCAGCCTAAACCGATCGGCTGGACTGACCCTACTTGTACCTATACTGTTGGAATCGCTGGTGGGGCCTGTCATAACTATCATGGACTCTAGACTAGGACCCACTGTAGCTACCCTAATGGCGGGTCTCTTATTGCGGCCCCTTTGGGCCTGACGATGAATAATCTCAATTGTGCAGGCATGATCTACCATATCTAGAAAAGAGCAGCCCGCAAAAACTAAGTGATCGGTCCCTAACCTCAGGTAAGGTATCAATCCACATACAAAACATCATACTCGCTCCTCCTCAATAGGTAGAATCATAATGGCATGTCAGTAAAGCTTATTAAATCTGGCCTCATACTCCATAATCGTCATTTCTTCTCTAATAGAGTAAACTGATCCCGGAGTCAGTCCCTAACACTACTAGGGATGTATTGAGTCAGAAAAGCCTCTGCGAACTAGTCCCATATCAATGGTGGTGACCCAGCAGGCCTGGACTACAAATAAGAGCGCCACCACTATCTGGCTGCCCCTCTAAACTGGTGAGCAATAAAGTCAGTGCCTCTGGACTCTACAGAACCCAAGGAATAGAGCTACTCCTAACAGGTAGTCAAGAACTCCATGGCATCCTCGTCAATGGCTCTAGAAAATATCAAGGGTGATAGCCTATGAAATACCCCTAACATCTTCTGATCCTGTAATGAAATCACACCCTCCGAAACTGTTGTCCGAGGTGCAAAAATTGGTGGAGAAAGCTGAACCTCAGGTGCTGGCTAGGCTGCCGGATCCCGCAGTGCTGGTATATTAGGGTCGGGGCCTATGGTACAACCTCAATAGACTTGAGGAGCTGCGCAATCGCTGCTTGTAGTGCTGGGGTCATAACTAGTGCAACTGGGGGTTGTGCTGCTTGTGGTGGTCCCTCTGGCTGGGGAGGAATAAAAGTGTCCTGATATTCCTCTACCAGCTCTGACTCTATCTCCGGGGTTGGGAGTTGGTCTTTCTCCCCTATCTATCCCATGGGGCCGGCCTCTAGGCTTACCAGAACTAGGTGCATTATCACGACCGGTGGTACCGCGCGTATGAACCATCCTTGCAAAAGAGTGGAACAAATGAGATTTGAGGAAATCAATAAGACAAAGCACTACAGGAAATGATACAACATAAAGAATGTTTCTAATGACATCCTATAGCCTCCCGAAGATAAGTTACGGAAGTCTCCACACCCATCCGCGAGACTCTACTAGACGTTAGCTCTGTACAAGGTAGACCAACGAACCTGGAGCTTTGATACCAACTTATCACGACCCAATTTTCCTCAGGTCATAATGGCACCTACTATAACCCAACAGTAGATAAGCCAATCCATAAACCCAAAACGTCAAGTAAACCAACTAAAGATCCCTCCAGAACCTGGAAGTCATAAGAGGAAGTAAACCAAAACATAGTATAAACAACTAAAGATCCCTCCAGAACCTGGAAGTCATAAGTACAGAACTTCTAGAAAATAAAAGACGGGTACAAGTCCCGAAAGTGGACCGAACATATATATACAACAACTGGCTAGTCTAAAAAAGCAAAAGATGGGTCATCCATACTGAAGGAGACAAAAGTGATCAAGAAATGCCAAGTGCTCACCCTAGTCTTCGAATTTGACTGCAATAGGCTTGATCTATTTGTGACGGTAGCTGGTGCTTGGTTCTACATCACGAAAGTAAATAAAGAGTATAGTATGAGTACCAAGACAACAGGTACCCAGTAGGAATCATAGGCCAACTGAGCATAAAAGGTAAAAAAATAATATGAAAAAGAGAAATAAGCCTAAATAGGAGTCAATATAAGCATCACAAGGGAAAAGTGCACTATCTATGAGAACTACAACTAACTATACCCAACTGAACCCTCATAAGCCTAGCCGGGACACTCATGCGCAAGTTAAATAAAAATCCGTACGAACCCCCATAAGCTCGCCGAGTACACAGAATCGCTACAACTACCAAGGCTGGGAATCAAGAATCTGCGATGTCAGGAACCGAAGCACTGTATCATTTCCAAACCTAGAATCTCCAAGAGTCAATAAACTAGGGGTGCCTTAGGGTTTGAGGCCGGGACTTAGACCAAGATACTCTCCCGAATGTCCAACATGTCCTAGGCCGGGACTGGGTACCCGAATGCCTGCCATAATACATCGGTACGGTCGAGGCTGGGACTGGGTACCCGGATGCTCGTCATATTAGCAAGCTGGTAGAGGTCGGGGTTAGGTACCCGAATGCTCCCAGATAATTCAGAACGGAGGTCGGAAATGGATACCCAGATGCTCATAGATAATTTATCCCATGGTGTCGAATATTATCTTTCCAACTAGACAACAATAGTACCGAGAATCTCCTCCCCAATATGTCAACTGATATGCCAATCGAAGTCAAACGATCACGAAGTCTAGTATTATCAACGCATCTCGGAGTCATGATTATATTGAGTTATGGATGAGGGTGTTATTAAGATCAAGAGAATCGCCTAGATAAGGCCAACTACTAGAAACTAGCCCGCTACTCCATTCTACAAGGAACTGAGTCCGCTGGGGAAACTAAAGCTGGTTTACAACCTATACTAAGGCCAACATACTCCACAATATCATCAATATTCTCATTCAACTCTTCTTATAATACTAACAAATAACGATTGGAAACGCACACTTCCAAATACCCAAAAAATCTGATAACAAGTCTAAAGAATGATTTCTAACAACTAAGATATACCATTAAGCTACCCGACCCAAATTCCAACTATTTCAACATGCTTTCACGTATTTCAGCTCAATCTAAAGAAAGAAAATTGTAGCTTACCTGCATTCTGAACATGCGAGCTCCAAATCACAGAGTTGAAGCCTTTCCCTTTCAAGCAGTCTCGGAACACTGCCACATTGTCAAAAAAAAGCACAATGTAAATATGATCGTTTAGACACTAATTTCATAATTTTTGGACACGAACAAATTTTAGGGTCTAAAATGGAGAATGTGGGACCCACATTTGGAATTTGGGATTTGATCCCCAAAATAGATTCTAAACATCACCTCAAGCTTATAAATCAGATTTATAACATAATTTGAGATAGAAAAATATTGCAAGACGATCAAACAATCAATTCTCATATTTTCAAACTAAGAAAATAAACAAGGCAGCCTCTTTACACGTCGATTTCTCAAAAAAAAACTCTCCCAATCAAAACAAATTACACCAAATATTTCTTAAGAAAACCCCCAGAATCTAGTCTCGAGAATCACTCAAAATGGAGTTATATTGACCAAGATATACTCTTTCAAAATTCAACAAAATTTGATTCTGAAAAATACTAAATCTGCAGCTAAAAATTGATCTCTTACCTTGAATGACATGCCAAAAGAAGATTCCAACACCTCCACAATGTTCTCCTTAAAATTCTATGCAAGATAGCCTCCGAAATCACCCAAATCGGATCAGAATTGCTCTCAAAATCGCAAGTCAAAATATTGAGAAAAATGTCTTATAATCTGATATTTTTCAGATATAATTACATATGTCACGTCATCGTTCGCGCACCAGATTTTAGAAATGACCAATTCCTTGGTTTTAATGCTTCAAACTCATCCTGAGTTGGAAAAATACAAACCATATATGGAATCTGATTGGAAATGACAATTCAGACTCAACGGAGTGGTCAAAATTATCATCAGAGATCGTTGCAACAAAAAGTGGGTCCCACCTCCGAATATCAAAATCCACCGAAGAGGTCAAAATGAACTCGGAAGCCTCGAAAACTGAACAAAAGGTTGTTCTAGACTAAACTCAACACTCTGGAGCTAACTATGCTGTCAGAATTCCCATCTAAGCGCATTTCCCAAGAATGTTGATCAAAGTCAAACCTTGGCTTAAAAATTCCTCAAATTCTCAACTCAAGGCCTCTAATCTATGTTACAACTCCAAAACTAATTCTGTAAAGTTTCCTAAGCCAATTTTGACATTTTGGAGCTGCTGGCATCGACAAAATTCCATTTCGAGACCTGTGGCTCCAATTGACTCCAAATACCACTTTTTAATACTTAAAACTTATGAAAACTCAAAATTTTCAAAGACTTAACTTTGCATAGGATTTTCTAAAAATCAACACCCGATACCAATCAGAAACGACTCAAGGAAACTAAAGAAAGGGATAAAATGATCATTTTATAAAAATTCTAAAAATAACCTTCAGGGTCATTACAATGTTGGTGTACCAACATAAAATTTAACCAGTTAGAGGTGAAAAATTATTGAAAGTGTATCCCTCTCATGCTATGAAGCCACCAGAAATACATATAATGGTTGGTAGACCAAAATTTAAAAGAGTAAGGAAAAAGGATGGCGCAAGGAAGAGGGAGGGATTTTGGTCAAAAAGTAGAAAAGAGCTAAAAATGACATGTGGCCATTGCATGCAACATGTCACAATAGAAGGAAATGTCTACTGGTATAATTTATTATTCCTTATTTATTTTTTACATTGTCTATTTAATAGTATAACTACTATGTCAAATGTGTTTAGCTTGAAAGAAGAGCACAAATTCTTTTAGATCTGCCACTGTCAGCACTACAACCAAATCAAGAATCTGTCTTCATGCCAACTCCTGAATTTGTACCATTTTCTATTCACCAGACAAGCCAACAAAGTAATAAAGTTGTTGGTCTTTCAAACTTAGAGAGGAAAGCAAAGGACAGTCATGTCACATCTACAAGAGTACTTATTGATGAAGATGAAGTTGAGCTTGAAAGTGAGGATGAGACGACAATAATTAGGCCTAGGAAAATATCTGAAGCAAAAACTAGGCTTCAAATGAAGAAGTTGCATCAACTACCAACAGGGTTAATGGAAAATTAACTTTAGGGGTGATGAGAGTGGTGTAAGAATGCCTAGTAATATGCCATATTCATCAAGAAAGTTGACTTGGAAAGGCAAATTATGTGTGACCTCAAATCAGTTGGCAATAGAAAAGAAGAAAAAGATTGGCAAACTGAATGCAAAGAGAGGCAAGCATTAGGATTGGCAATTATGCGGTATGCAATGGTTTCTGTTTGTTATGTAAAAGCACAATCAAAAATTTTATCTTATTGTTGTGAATCAGTAGTAGTCGTGTATGTTTGGCAACCGCAGCTTATGTTTTGTGACTGGCCATGTATGTCAATGGCAAGAAAATAGTGTTTTGTGTCTGGCCATTTATGTGAATGGCAAGAAAATTTTTATTTTATTGTGAAACAGTAGTGCTCATATATGTTTAGCAACTGCAGCTTATGTTTTGTGACTGGCCATGTATGTCATCAAATATCTTTATTTGATTTTTCTATGACCAAATTTTGTGGGACTCAGGCATGTAGCGGGTGGGATTTTTGAAGGTTCCGAGCAACATAGGTTGAAATATTTGGTTGTATCTTATATCCCATTTGTGTTTTTCATTTGAAATATTTGGGATTTTTCTGTGCTAATAGGATGGTTTCAGGTTGAAGTATCACTTGCTTCGACAAAATTAATGACCAAGATAGGTACTCCATAGTTGTCATGTTCATATATATAGAGCCCGTTTGGATTGGCTTTAAGTTGGTCAAAACCAACTTAAAGCCCCTTTTCAGCTTTTGGACGTGTTTGTTTAATGCTAACTTTAAGCCAGAAAGTTCTTAAAGTCAGTCAAAAATGAAAAGTTAGGATTCCTAACCTTTTTTTTTCTAAGTGCTTAAAGTCATTTTCTTTGATCATGGAAATTACTTTTATATCCCTTATATTTTAACTAAATTCTCAAACTACCCTTTTTATTCTTTTAACTCTAAAATTCATATAATTTTCCTCATTTAAGCACTTTTATCCAAACATTCAACTGTTTATTTATAAAAATAACTTTCAGCACTTTAAAGTTCTAAAAGCACTTCATATATAAAAGTTACTTTGTTTAAGCTCATCCAAACGGGCTCATACTCTTCTTAGATATATGTCTCTGTTTATTTATTCACATATCTTTAAGAATAATAGATGTGTTAGAATAGGAATAAGTATATGCAATCTTATTTAGAATAAGAATAGGAATAAGAACATGAATAATACTAGGAAAAGAAATAGTAAATGACTCAGTCTCACTAGTGAGAAGCAAGGTAGCAGCTAGTGGGGGTGCTTTGTACAGTAAATGACCTAAGAAGGTATTGTAATTTGATCTAAGCACTACATCTAAAGAATTGTTAAGAATTATAGTTTTAGAAGTTGTCAATAGAACTCTGCTCCCTGGATTATTTTTAGCTATATCTTTGGCTGTTGAGGGAGTAAGCACAACAACTAAAGTTTGATATGATAATAAATGATGAAAATAAATTGGACACGAGAATTTTACGTGGAAACCTCTCAAACAGATAGAGGGGAGAAACCATGGGTAGAAGAATTTTACTATTCAAATATGGGAATACACTGCTCTCAAATACAAGGAGAAAACAACAATTAACACTCCTCTCTTGTAAAAGCAATAACTCACTAAAGTGAACACTCAAGACTACAATATTTATCTTGGTGTATAACTCTCTTTGTATTCTTTCTCTCACTTTTTGAAATAATCCTAAATGAGGGCAAGAGGCCCTCTATTTATAGGAGAATGAAAATGCGTAAAATGTTTTTACGCATTTTCGTATTTTAATGAAACGCGTAAAGGAAGGTTTGTTGGCATAATTTTTCAAACAAAAGGTGTTGCCTGTGCCTACCTACCTTTTACTTTAACTTTGTCCCTTTTTGACTTTTCTTTTCATTCCCTTTTTGACTTTTTTTTAATTCTCCCACTTGAAGATTTAATTCAAAATTAATTAAGTCTTCACAGCATCCTTTCTACCTAATTACTGCAAGTTACGTTTCTGCTAGACCAATAGAAGATCGACACCATTTAAACTTGTTACTGTTGATCGGCTTCGTAAATATATCTGCTAGGTTGTCATTAGTATGAATTTTCTGAATATCCACACTGCCTTCTTCCACCTTCTCACGGATAAAGTGATACTAAACTCGTATGTGCTTTGTCCTTGAATAAAATGCCGATTTCTTTGCAAGACGCAAAGCGCTCAGACTATCACAAAACAGAGCAACCTTCTCTTATTTGTACCCGAGCTCCTCCAGTAACATCTGCATCCATATTGCCTCTTTGTTAGATTGTGTATCTGCTACATATTCTGCTTCCATCGTAGATGTAGCCACGATAGATTGTAGTTTGAAACCCAACTTACAGCTCATCTAGCAAGAGTAAACACACAACCTGTGGTGGACTTACTTTTATCAAGATCGCCTGCATAATCTAAATCAATATAACCTTTAACAGTAAAGTCAAATCCTCCATAACAT
This sequence comes from Solanum dulcamara, assembly GCF_947179165.1. Lineage (NCBI taxonomy): Eukaryota > Viridiplantae > Streptophyta > Magnoliopsida > Solanales > Solanaceae > Solanum > Solanum dulcamara. Next base: position 74,597,920 of record NC_077243.1, on the reverse strand, counting down.
ATTGTAACATCTGAGGTACCCTTGATATATCTCAGGATCCTCTTAACAGTATTCCAATGCTCTCTACCAGGATTAGTCATGTATCGACTAACCACTCTCACTGCTTGTGCAATGTCCGGTCTTGTACATACCATGGCGAACATTAAACTTCCCACTGCTGATGCATACGGTACTCGAGACATATCCATCATCTCTACTTCATTGCTAGGACTCATACTTGAGGATAACTTGAAATTAATAGGAAGTGGGGTAGAAATTGACTTACAGTCTTGCATCTTGAAGCACCTCAAGATTTTTTTCAAGTAGTTCTTTTGAGAAAGTCAAATCTTCTTATTATTTCTGTCTCGGTGAATTTGCATCCCTAGAATCTTGTTTGCTAGTCCCAAGTCCTTCATTTCAAACTCCCTAGCCAACTGTGCCTTTAAATTTATGAGACGATCTTTGTTGGGGCCTGCTACCAACATGTCTTCAATATACAACAACAAAATAACAAAGTCATCATCACCAAATCTCTTGTAATAAATATAAGGATCTGAACTATGTCTGTTGTATCCAAGGCTTATAATGAAGGAATCAAATCTCTTATACCAACATCTTGGCGCCTGTTTGAGACCGTATAGAGATTTGTTCAACCTGCAAACCAAGTTCTCTTTTTCCTGTTCTTCAAAACCTTCTGGTTGGAGCATGTAAATTTCTTCTTCAAGCTCTCCATAAAGAAATGCAGTTTTGACATCTAACTACTCCAAGTACAAGTCAAATGTAGCACACATCGCCAGGACCACTCGAATTATTGTGAGTCGAACCACTGGAGAAAATATCTCATTAAAGTCTATACCTTCTTTCTGGGCGAATCCTTTCACCACCAATATAACATGATATTTCTCCACTTGATCATTACCATTGTGTTTGATCTTGTAGATTCATTTATTTCTAATGGCCTTCTTTTCTTGTGGTAATTGAACAATATACCATATTTTATTTTTATGAAGAGCTTCAATTTCTTCTTGCATTGCTGTCATCCACATAGATGATTCTTGGCCTTTCATAGCCTCGTGAAAAGTTAAAGTCTCTCCATCTTCTATTAATAGACAGTATACAACATTGCCCTCCATAAAATAAACTGAGTGCCAACTGGTTCTCTTCTCTCCCTAGTTGACCATCGAACTTGTGGAGTTTCGATCTCAGCTTTGTTTTGTTCTTCATGCTCTGGTACTGCTTCAAAAGAAACTGGAACTTCTTTTATTTCTTCAACTTCAACTGTAGTAGTCTCTGGTTTTTCTTTCGAAGTGCTACCTTCTTTTGCTTGTATTTTATTTTCAACAAATACAATATCCCTACTGATTACCATCTTGCGGGCAGTGGGATCCCACAAGCGATACCTCTTGACTCTATCAGCATACCCTAAGAAAATGTATTCCTTGGATTTTGGATCAGACTTTGATTTTTCTTGGGTGTTGTACATAACATAAGTAGGACTTTCGAATATATGTAGGCGAGAATAATCAGCTGGTTTTCCTGCCCACATCTCCATTGGCATTTCCAGATCAATTGTGGTTGATGATGACCGATTGATCACATAACAGGCGGTTTGACTGCTTCTGCCCAGAATGGTTTTTCCAACCCTGTAGTTGCCAACATAGCTCTTGTCCATTCTAACAAGGTTCTGTTCATTCGCTCTGCTACTTTATTTTATTGTGGAGTATATGCCACCGTGAACTGCCATTTAATACCTTCTTGTTTATAGAAGTTATCAAATTCATCATCAGTGTATTCTCCTTCATTATCTATTCTCAAACACTTGATTTTTTTCTCAAATTCAAGTTCCACCTGCGCTTTGAACTATTTGAAAATTGGAAAAACATCCGCCTTTCTCTTAATTGGATACACCCAACTTCTCTTGGAGTAATTGTCGATAAATGACACAAAATATTTCACTCCTCCTAGGGACTCCACCGGTGCTTACCAAGCATCAGAGTGGACCAGATCTAATATTTTCTTACTTTTAGCAGAGGAACTACTAAACTTCATTCTATTTTGCTTACTGGTAACACATTGCTCACAAAAAGGTAGTGAAACCTTTTTGATCCCTGAAAGAAGCTTTTGCTTAGCAAGAATCTTCAAACCTCGTTACGACATATGGCCAAGTTTACGATGCCATATCATCGTTGATTCTTCAAATGAACTTGCTGACGCGATTGATGTTTCTCCTTCTTGGTGTGTTTCACCTTTAAGCACATATAGATTTGCAGTAAGTTTTTACGCTTTCATCACTAAAAGAGCTCCTTTGGATATTTTCATGACTCTACCATGAGTCTTATATGAACATCCATTATCATCTAATTATCCCAAAGATAATAGATTCTTCCTCAAGTCTTTTACATGTTGTACCTCCTAGATGGTGCGTATCGTGTCATCATACATTTTTATTTTGATGGACTCAATACCAAAAACATCCAAAGCATAATCATCTCCCATGAACATAGACCCTCTTGAGATAGGATTATATTGATGAAACCATTCTCTCCAGGAAGTCATGTATCATGTTGCTCCTGTGTTCATGATCCAGACATCAGTGAAACGTTTTCTGCCTTCATTATTTGATATTGCTTCACTATATAAAATATCGCCATCATTCGAGGTACATGAAACATTCCCTTGAGCATTTGATGGCTTAGTGTGTTCACTCTTCTTTTTGAACCGACAATCTTTCTTGAAGTGCCCTTTCTTCCCACAGTTATAACACTTGATATTCTTCTTATTTCTTGATTGAGATCTACCATGATTGTTACTCCCATTGGGGCCATGTTCTATTGGTCTTCCTCTCACCATCATCAAAGCTTCAGCTTGCTGCAAACTTGCTTGTCTATCTTTTTTATTTTTATGTCGATTTTCTTCTTCTAAGAAAGCGGTTGCAATTTTATCGAAAACTAGAATGTCTGTATTGTTAGTTAGGTTGATGATGAGTTGATCATACGAGTCAGACAGACTTTGAAGTAGAAGTTCTGCACGTTCAGTCTACTCTATTTTTCAACCCATTGTTGTAAGTTGTGAAAATAGAGTATTCAAAGTATTGATGTATTCAGTATCTGCCATTCGAAGAGTATACAATCTTCTTTTTAAGAAGATTTTATTATGCAAAGACTTGGCCTCATACAATGTCGTAAGAGTATCTCATATTTCCTTCGACGTCCGCTTTTCAGCCATGCTAGACAACACTTGATCAGATAGTGCCAAGTGTAGATCAGCAACTGCGTTGCTATCTGTGTCGTTCCACTTGCTGTCATCAACAAAGTCTGTGGCATGCCTTCAATTGCAACTAAGCAATTGTCTTTTCTCAATATCGCTTTTATTTTTATTTTCCACAATGAGAAATTAGTCCCATTGAATTTCTCAACGTCAAACTTTATTGTATTTGACATTGCTATTTGCTTCACACCCTTCTAAATCATTTCTGAATATTTTTGCGAATAATCGTGTCAAACTGTACCGTCACCAAAATTTACTATTCACATAAATAATACTTTTCACCGAATTTACTATTCACGAAAATTTACTAACCGAGGGCTCTGATACCACTATTGGGGGGAGGAAGCACCATAACTAAAGTTTGATATGATAATAAATAATGAAAATAAATTGGACACGAGAATTTTACGTGAAAATCCCTCAAACAGATAGAGAGGAAAAACCATGGGGTAGAAGGATTTTACTATTCAAATATGAGAATACACTGCTCTCAAATACAAGGAGAAAACAATAATTAACACTCTTCTCTTGTAAAAGGAATAACTCACTAAAAAGGACACTCAAGACTACAATATTTATCTTGGTGTATAACTCTCTTTGTATTCTTTCTCTCACTTTTTGGGATGATCCTAAATGAAGGCAAGAGGCCCTCTATTTATAGGAGAATAAAGGCATAAAATGATTTTACGCATTTTCATATTTTAATGAAACGCGTAAAGGAAGGTTTGTTGGCATAATTTTTCAAAAAAAAGGTGTTGTCTGTGCCTACCTACCTTTTACTTTAACTTTGTCCCTTTTTGACTTTTCTTTCCATTCCCTTTTTGTCTTTTCTTTTCATTGGCAACTCTAAGGCATGTGACATCACCATAACATCCTAAAAAGTAAAGCATTACGCGTCTAACGTCATTCTTCAATCCAAGCTCAGTTGAGAGGTGAAGATCACCTCCTACTATACTTGCTCAGATATATATGTGTAGGAAACAAGTTTAATCCAAAGACCTTAATAATAACGTCTCATAGAATTTTCCTACAAGTGAGCACCAAGTCAAATGTATTCAAAAAGGGCTATACATGTGCCTAGACAAAGAGCTTTTCTTCATCCTCACTACCTGGTTTATAGTAGAATCTGGAGAATACGAGCCAAATGCTCTTGGATGGGTAGTTGAATAGGGGGATAAATCCTTTTTTCTCCTTTATATTGAATGTAGTCAATCATTTTGAGGATTCTCAGTTGTAGACTATGGGAGCAGCAATCACAGTGACAGCTGCTATAGAATCAACATCTTACTCTTTAACGTCCGACACTACGTTCCTAGATCTTCAAAGAAAACTGACTCCTCCTACTCCTGCCATCTCAGACATACCATCGACAGAGTAAGGAAATGACAGGCTATACTAATCTAATTTGGATTAAGATTCCAAAATCTCTCAAGATTCAAGGCTATTCCTTTCACACCGCTGGGTTGTTCTAAAGAAAATGGAGGCGGACCATATTACTAGAGCTGGGATTAATTTTATCATCATTGCAAATATCGACATTATTATACACAATAAATAACACAAAAGACCAAACACAAATCGAGAAGAAGCAAAATAATATCTTGATAGGAAAAAAGAAGGCGGCAAAGCTCAGATATATATGTGTTGGAAATCAAGTTTAGGCTAACAAATAAGATAAAACTACAAATTGTTCATTAGGCACAACACCATAATTTTCATTACTACTACGCAAAACAACAATTCTGCAGATTTTTTCATTATAATCAAACTACAAATTACAAAACAATTCTTCAATCTACAAATTTCTTTCATTTGACAACAACATCAAGTCACTAAACTAACCTAACCAACTAATAATACTAATGTAATACAAACCTATTACATCATCTTGACAGCTACAAACCCAACTATAATAGCCCAAAAAACTACAAGCAAGCTTATTAATTGATACACTTTCAACTCCAATTTCGAAACTTTATCATCCAAGTTGTTCACTTTCTTCAAATTTGCACTTCTTTTACCATCCCTAAACTCCAAGTTTGCTAGTTTTTCCTCTTTCTCCAAATCTAAACTTTCATTGGTAGTAGTCAAATCTTTCAAATCATAATTTTCAGCACCACCCATATCCTCCACAATTTTCTTCAAATGGTTTCTTTCCTTACAAATTGAATTTAATTCAACATTTTGATTATGAATCATCATTGACACATGAGGTGGAAGTTTTTCATCGAACCAATTTCAATAACCACAAGAGTTTGATCCAAGACAACGACATTTGTAGAATCGACGTCACCATTTTCGATGGTCATAGCAGTAAAATATTTTTCACTCAATCCACACTTATATGTACAGAACTGAAATTGTTGAGGAGAAGAAACAGAAGAAGATTTCGATATTTTCAAGAAAAAAGAGATGAGCGTTCATGGTGAAGAAGAGAGGAGATAAATGTTGATGGTGAAGAAGGGACTTCGGGATTTTTACGGGTTAAATGTTTTGGGACTGAAGGGTTACGTTTATTTGGGTTAAGGGGTATAGGGATTTAGCGAGTAGGGCTAACGGGTGGGGCTCTTGGTATGGGTTTTGGGGTTTTTTAAATTAGTTTAATTAAATGTTAGGGTAACCAATAGGATAGTGACACATCATTAATGAAATTATTAATTATTTTTAAATTTAGTCTGTTAGAGATAAGGGTAAAACAGACCCTATAGGTTAACTTAGGGGTATTTTAGGTCCGATAGGTAGATGAAAAGTATTTTTGTACCAATTCGCATAATTGAGGGATATTTTAGGCCATTTTTTGTATTTTAAAAGATATGCAACAATTTTAAGTTTTTTTACGCAACAACAACGTACCTGATGTTAAAATATCATCAAAACTGAAATTTCAAAATTTCCAGCCATTAAAATTAACTAAAGTTTGTATAATATTTATTTTAAAATGCTTATATTTCAATCATTCATTTTATAGATTCATAAATTAATTTTTAGTATACAATTATTTTTTTACTTTCTTGATTACTGAAATGAGTAAGCAGGCATATTTGCTATCACGCTATGACTGTACTTTGTGGATACTACCTAGATTTAAACCAATTAAATTATTTTCCTAATAAAAACATTTGACTCAATAAAATTGGTCAACAAAAGACTACATATATTTCAAGATGATAATATTTAACTTGGTATATAATTCACCCTTTTTAAATTTTATTCCAAAATAGTTATTGGTGACACCTAAGAATCCTCTAATTCAAACTATTCAAGAAATCAGAATCTAAATCTCTGCCTATAAATTGAATTCAATCTTAGGCAAAGAAACACACAACAACAAAAATAAAGTCATTTGATCTTCCTATATCCAAACAAACACATGGCTCCTCATTTTCCTTCTCTTTAACCATGAATAGAGAGAAAGTCACGAAGTTCCCTTTGATCGAAAGTTACACTGAGAGGAAAATCTCATACAAGTTAAGACATGAAGAATTTATATATAAAAAAAAACTCATGAACTCAACAGTCTTATTGGAGGTATTTTTAAATTATGATGCTGTTATCAATACCTTTACAAAGTTTAGAAAAATATTCATGTTGGAGCAATAAAAAAAATACAACGACACAAGAAGGGTTCATCAAGCAAAGGACCAAGAAACTGAAGGAACAAATGTAGAAGGTATGGAATAAAAAAAAGGGTCAAGGAATTCAACAACAAGACGTATGAAATGTTGAAGGGAAAAGATATTCTTGTTGATAAACTTTACGAGAATATCTTTTCCTTTCAACAATTCATACATCCCAATTATTGAACTCCTTGATCCTTTTTCGTACCATACCTTTTATAGTTGTTGCTCTAACTTCTTGGTTCTTTGCTTGGTGAACTTTTCTTATGTCATCGTGTGTTTTTTATTGCTTTAATGTCGAAAACTCTCTAAAATTCATAAAAGTATTGATAGAAACATCATGATTTTAAAATATTTTAATTTTCTTGTGGTAAGTACTCTAATCGGACAGTAGCCATTCAACATTACAAATGGTGTTGAGTTCTGAGCCTTTTTTCAAGACTCTTTTTTCTTTTCTTGTATTATGAGGCTTTTCTCTTAGTATGCTTTCAATCAAATCAAGTTCCAGTCTCACTCTCTAGTAATGGCTAAAGAGAAGAAAAGGAAAAGGAGGAAACATGCGTTTATTTGTATATGAGAGATCAAATAACTTTATAATTATTTTTATTATGTGTTTCTTTGCTTAAGATTGACTCCAATTTATAAGGGGAAATTTTGATTATGAATTCTTTTGAATAGTTTGGATTAGAGAATGTTTAGGTGCCACCGGCAACTATTCTTGAGATGTATGTAGTAAGGCCCCAGTCATATGCTGACCAATTTTATTGAGTCAAACTTTTTTTATAAAAAAAAATAATTTCGTTGATTTAGTATCCACAAAATATGGTTATAGAATAATAACAAACAGGTTTGCTTATTCATTCCAGTCATCAGGAAAGTAAAAAAAAATATTTATTAAAAAATTACTTTATGAATGTACAAAATTAAAGATTGAAAAATGAGCATTTTAAATAAATTAACACATAAAATTTAATTAAGTATAGTGATTTAGAATTTTAAAATTTAATTTTGTTAATATTTAAACCCTAGGTATGTTGTTGTTTCGTAAAAAAAAATAATCATAAATTGTTGAATCTCACCACACATGATATTTTTGCATTAGAAGTATTGAAATTTATATTTGGACAATTAAGTAATTAATATTGAAACAAAAATAATTTTTTTATATATTAAAATTTAAAAATGACAAGTAAATAAAAATCTATATATATAATTTTTTGAGTTGAATCTCAAAATTATGTCATAATAGGACGGATAGATTATTTGTCTCCAGGTAACAACTCAACGTGCTGCCCGGCAAATTCACGATCGCTTTCCTTTTCCGTTAACTCAGATTCTCTGTTTCTTTCTCTCTCCTCAGATCGACTCAACTGTTCATCCATATCTGAGTTTTTCTCTATTCAGACAAATATTCAATACTACTCATAACAATCAAAATCTACAAATGAAAGACGACGAATCAATACCGGTATCTACACCGACGACGGTGTATTCATCGTCGAATACAAATTCAATACATTCGAAATCATTATATGATGCTACATTGTTCGGAAGAGGTCGGTATAAATTTTGGGCATTGGCTGCTATACTTTTGTTAGCATTTTGGTCAATGTTTACCGGTACTGTTTCACTCCGATGGTCCGCCGGAAACCTTAATAGTCTCTCCGACCTATTCGATATTCCGATATCAGATGATCTCGACGTCCTTGTACGTTACTAATGCTTATCCTTTTTTTTTTTTACTTTCTGTAAATAAGTTAGATCCAGTATGCTTTTCGCACTTTCCGTAGCTCCAGATTCAAAATTAGTTTTGTTCATTTAGCTATGAAAATTAGTTAAGTTGATTATTAGTAAGATGGTAAAGTTGTTGCCATATGATTACGGGTTCGAATTGTGGAAATAACCCTCTGGCTCAAATGCAGGGTAAGACGGAAGTCTTGTTTGATTTAGCTCCAAAAATTAGTTAAGTTGACTATTAATAAGCTGGTAAAGTTGTTATCGTGTGATTGAAAGATTACGAATTTGAATTGTGGAAATAAACTCTTGCAGAAATGTAGTTAAGACGGTAGTGTTTTTCGATTTAGCTCCAAAAATTGGTTAAGTTGACTATTTATAGCTAGTAAAGTTCTTGTCATGTGGTCAGTAGGATCACGAGCAGTTCGAATTGTGGAATTAACATCTTGCAGAAATGCCAGATAAAACTGGAGTCTTCTATTTAGCTCCAAAAATTAGTTAAGTTGACCGTTAATAAGTTGGTAAAGTTGTTGACATGTGATAAGTAGATCACAAGTTCGAATTGTTAAAATAAACTCTTGGAGAAATGCAGGGTAAAAGATTAAGTACAATAGATCCTTGTGGCCTAGCTCTTCCAGCTTAGTGCACCGGACTGCTTTTTTTTTTTACTATGAATAAGCTTAAAGTGGCGAATAAATTTGGATGGAGGAGGTACATTGTAAGTGCTTTATTGATTCTTTGAGAAAATCATACTCTGTTTGCAGGAAATGGAAGAGAGGGAGAAGTTGGTGAATCATATGTGGGATGTGTACACTAATAGTCCTCGGATCAGACTGCTTAAGTTTTGGCAGGAGGCATTTGAGGCGGCCTATGAGGAGTTAAACAGTGACGTTGCTGAAGTTCGAGAGGCTGCTATATCCGAGATATCTAAGATGTCTGTCCGATTTGTTCATATCGAGCTGCCACCTCTGCGTTCGATGGTTAGCTCTCTTTCTCTGTTTCAGTCCAGTTATTTGGGTGCCTATTGTTCACAGAAAGTTGATTCATTTATGTTATGATTTCTGAGCATGCTACTTTGAATAGTTAAAAACCTGAGCTGTTTTTATATGAGGATATAACAACGTTTCAACAAGAATTGGTTTGTGAGAGATAACATCAAATATACATGGCATACAAGCAGCCTTGCAAGATAACAATAGATTTTGTAGGATTTTGAGTGCATAGGTGATTCAGCATTAGGTGCAAATACAAGTATCCAATATAATATAGGTGAATATTTTAAAGGCTTAGTTAGGAAATAGTTCAGGTAAGCTGCATCTGCACTATTGGACCTTGTCTTGTGGGGCTGTTGGAGGAACTTGATCCTTCGTTTGATTGTTACTATTAATTTGAACATTTGAATTCAATTTGCCTCACAAACTAAACCTTTTCTTGAGTGTATTGACTTGTTATGTTGATTGTTATTTTCTTTATGAATAATGATGAACTTGTTGTTTTTAAATGTCCATTTACCCAGGGATGCCTTCTTGTAAGGTAGAAATATGGATTTTCGAATTGGAAAGACCTTTGTATAATTTGGTGACTTTTCATGGCGATTAAAAAAAAAGGGCAGCCCGGTGCACTTAAGCTCCCGCTATGCGCAGGGTCCGGGGAAGGGCGATTAAGCGAATATTTTTTTTTTATTGTTAAAAGCGAATAGTGTTTTAATGAGTTAGTATTATATTTTGTTAGGGGTTATTATGCTAGTTAGAAGATCCAAATCTTCTACACCCCCATTTAAATTTTTTGTCCTGTTTTGACTTGGCACGGAGTTTAAGAAAGTAAAAAAGACTTTTGAATCTTTTGGTCTTAAATTAAAGATATGTCAAATATACCAAAATGCCCTTTAATGTTGTGGTCTTAAACATGCCATGTGAAAAGTTGGAACTAAAGAGTTGCCAAAAAAGGAAAGAGGCATTCTTTTTTAAACATACTAAAAACAAAAGTAGGATAGACAAAAAAATTTAAACGAAGGGAGTATAAAGATAGCATATAAATTCAATCAGTAGATTAAAATGTCACTCTGTTAAATTTGGCTTTCAAGATGACAGATTTTGCCACAGAGAGAGATGTAAATTTTTCAGGACATACCAAAGGAGAAAGTGCATCAAAGAGAGGAGGATGTAGTAATATTCTTCTTCTTACATATCAATGACAATGCATATAAGAACAGTATACATCTCAATAGATCACTTTTCCCTTAGAAGTTGATTAAACTTCCAAAAGAGAGCTCTTTCTCATACTTCTGCTTGACAAAAGTGACTTAAAAGTTTGTTATCATCCTCTCAAGAAACTTATCCTGATGCAGATATCGAGTGTGTCTATGTTGGTGCTATCCGTGATGTTAGTGGCAGTGTTATCAAAGGCGAAAAGCGCAAAAAAGCTCTAAGGTCCATTGGGGCTTTAAGCGCAGAGCGCAAATAAAAGTGTGTGCTTTAGTGAAAAAGGCGCAAAGAGAGAAAAAGATACAAATATATATGTTTAGACCAAGACCAATAATTACAAACATGAATGACAAAAGAAATTGGAAAAAAGGTATGATAAAGTGAAATATCAATTGTTTAGTGTCACTTCTTCAAAAGAGGCTCATTGGCAAGGAAACGTTTGCCTTAGAACCTTGATGACCACACTGAAGCGCACATAAAGCGAGGTGAAGCGCTAAACACGTTTTGAGCCTCGTTTCAGGGCTTAAGCGTGCTTAAAGTGCGCCTTTGACAACACTGGTTGGTGGTCATAAGGCCCATCCCTTTAAATTTTAACAGTCTTGATAGGCGTGTAAACATGATTATCTATCACAAATTTGAGAAAGAGATTGGAGCCCGTTCTCCCAATTTGGCACAAGACTACAATGATACTATGCGTCAATCCAAAACAAGTTGGGGTCGGTTATACGAATCCTCATTGCCCATGTCGCTCCATTTCGTATTTGACACAAGACTCATAAAGCTTTTCCTCCATCCCCACCATTTGGCAAAGCTTTTCCTCCATCCCCACCATTTGTCATCATGCACACCATATGTTAGCAAATAAGACACCAATATTGGTGCCTTGATTGTTGCCGCTATCACAGATCATCAGAACGCAGCATGACCAACTGGCATCCTCATAAGTACTTACCATCTAAACATTTTACCATCAAATGCCACAATACAAAGGCACCAGCTAGATCAACTGCTTTCAAGTTCCTAAGTGGAGGGCTGAGTGGTTGATATGTAAAATAACTACGTGTATCTCAGGTTCGACTCTCGTTGTAATACTTAGTGAGTCCATCTCCTCTAGTCTTGGCGTACAAGATTACCATACCACTACTTGTGAATTGTAGAAGACTGTCCAATGGATTAGTCGAGGTGTGCCCAAGGTTTGGTCCAGACAGCTCTATATTCAACAACAAAAAAAAGCAACTGCTTTGTCCTTTTCCATCTCTACTTGAGAAATTGGTTTCTATGTTGCATGTTTATCCCTATATCCAAATTCAATTAGGGGATAGGAGAGTTATGTGGATAGTGAAAATCAGGACCTAGGATATGTTGTAATCGTGATGATGGACTTAATTCAAATTCTCTCTCTTCTTTCATTTATTATATGGATAAGATTGTAAAGCTGATTGTTCTCTTAACTTCTTTTCATGTTGTTTACATTTTCCATCAATCTTTTTGGTAATTTTTCTTCATTTAATTGAGATTTTTGAAATCGTTCATCTACTATAAACTTTCTTAGGTCCAGTGTTTGGTTCTTGAACAGTAATTCAAAGTTCGTCGAGTGAAATGCAGTCATTCTATTGTTGCAACCATCTGTCTGTCTATTCTTCTTCTGCATGTCTACACATTCTTCAAGATTTTTTCCCGTAACTATTTTTCCGTATTTCTAAATTCTGTGGATGATAAAACTAAATTTTCTTCTTTTGTCTATCAATAACCTTTTATGGTCTGTTCTGGAATCTGGATACTTCTTGATTTTGTTTTACCTCATGATCTGTCGACTTTAGCATTTATGCATTTTTAAAACTGAAAACCATCCTCTAGCTGTTCCTGTGAAAAAGCCGTGCGATCTTTAGTTGTGTGCTTATCACTTCTATATTTCAGTCTTCCTTTCATTAGAGAGCTTGCAAACTCATCTGTTCTTGGTGTGAGAATCTCAAAGGAGTTAGATAAGTACAATATTAGCCAATATACTTCCACAGAATCTTTCTTGGAGTGGCTATACTGGGCTTCTACCAAGTTAACTATTCAAGATCAATATGCAAGCAAATAATCCATTTAGAGGAGTTATTATGAACTTTAAGGGAAAAATGCATCACTACCACACTTGTGATTTTTTTCTTTTTTTGATAACCGTGGAGTCTGAGCCAGCTTGTGTGCCACCTAGACTAATTCCACGGGATACCTACCACGCTTGTGATCTTTTAGGGCTGATAGAGCCTAGAGAAATACTACTTTCGGGGAGAAAAGAGAAATTTAAATTATGAATTCAGTAATGTAAATATGTATGTATCTAAACGAGAACTGATCTGCACAACAATTGAGCGGGGTTTACCCTGTGCACAACTGAAGGGTTTCGGCTGCGGGTCCTATTTCTCTCTAGTGAACTTGTGCCATCCCTAATCCCAGTTATCCATCTTAACATATTTAAGTGCAGGATAGTTACAGGGAGAACTCCTTTGTTAATGCATTTGTTGAATGTGGTAAGACTTCTGGAAAAGGTTACATGACCCTTTAGTCGATCTAACTGTTAACTTTATCTAAATAATCCTTGGTTGATCTTCATGAGGATCACTTTGGATTTGTACTACAATGTGACTATTTAGGTTTGACAGATAAACCAACTGCTGCTTGCTGTTACTTTGAATTTCTTTTTATAGTTGAGATTTTATCAGCTGCTGGCAGTTCTCTCCATAGTCCGTTCCACCTTCCCTCTTTCACCCTTATAATTGCACTTTGCAATTGCTTTTTGAACATTTTCATTGATTTTGCAATTGCTCCTTGAACATTTTCAGTCATGATTGATCTTTCCATGAATCGTTTCAGGCAGTAAGAAAATTAAGTCAAAAACAAACAGAGGACTGCAAAAGGAAGTAAGTTATGACTGGAAGAACATGAAGGGTCCAAATTTGCACGGTTGCCACCTATTTATACAAGACAAATGAACACATACCTACTTGCTCCCTGGTATTTGACTAAAGGGAGCATCTGGGAAAAGATTACATTCAGGTTCCTCGCATTTTTCGCAACAGGGATAAACATATCTAACTTTTTGTTACCTGTACCTCTTTTTTTCTCTCGATTTCCATCTCTCCATTGAAAGATCATATGAGTGCAGAGTTCAACAATATTATTACTTTAATTGCTTCGTGCAAAGAGATCGGAAATTACTTCCGAGGTTTTTGCACTGGAAGACCTTTACTGATTTTCTTGTATTACAGTTGAGATACCAATTATACAAACTTGCTCGGGAATAGAAAGATTATATTCATTAGTTCTCATGGTAAACTTGTTTTTGGTAGTCTCTCAAGTGATTTTATGCTGCATGAGGCCTTATTTTAGCTGTGAATATTTCCTCCTTTATATATGTTCCTTTTCTGTTTCCACCTTGCTATAAGATTTGCCTAAAATTTGCAACTCAATCACTTTGAAACAACTTCAGGCACCGCGCGTCCAAAATTAATCTTGTTAGACAAAATGTTTGAAGTTTCATATGGCTGAAGTTCAGTAATTTTCGTTTGAACTTCAGACCCATATGGCAGGAGATCTGCATATATGGCGATCTTTTGATTGCTAACTAACATATTACCTAGAGTTTGCAAGAATATTTGTATCTTTTCAAGATTTTAGAATAAATTAGGTGCTTGCTTGAATGTTATTAGAGGTGATAAGCATTTTCGTCCCCTATTAATAGCTAGTTTCAATTTCAATTCCTTGAAAGTTATTATTACTAGGATTGATGGGAAAAAATTACATATTATTTTTGTCTCCGTTGAAAATTAACATGAGATCTCATGATGCTCAATCCGCTTTATTGACTACTAAGTCACACACCCTCGATTGCAGATCGAGGCAGATGGTTAGATAAGATAACTATTTTTGTCCCTGCTGAAAGTTACCGTGAGATCTCATGATGTCCAATGCACTTCATTGATCACTAAGCCATATACACCCTTGGTTGCAGATCGTGGCATATGTTTGGATGAGATAACCAAACATGTGTCACCATGTGCTTCATGGAAGCTTAAAAAGAATTTCTTCACTAAATCATTGTGTGTGTAGCTGTCTAGTGAAATAGCAGTAGTGCAAAAGGCAGCTTGATCATCTCTGTCAAAAGACACATAGTTACTGCAGGTAAAGGAGAGAAAAGATTGGACACATACACAGACACTTGAAGTTGACATGAAATTTTACTTAGACATTTTAGCTGAAAAAAATACTAAGTTGAGGAGTCTAATTGAAAAATCTGCCAACATGATTTTGTTTTTTTGTTCCCTTGGATTCCCTCCATCTTCTCTTACTTTGAATTGAATTTTCATTGGGCCTATCTTGCATAAAGCTTTCATCACAATTATGACAATACTTTGCTCTTTTTCCATCACATATATAATCTTTTCTCTCAAGTAGTTATAGAAGGCATATATAATTGTACAAATGGCTTCATGATGAAGACAAATGATTACCTTTTCCTCTCCCATATGCCTTAATCAACAATGTGTACCTAATTAATTATTGTTATCCTTGGGATCAGCTTTTTCCAATGAAAAAAATAAATACTCTCCTTGATAAGGGGGGAAGTGATGTTAAAGCATTGGTAAGAATTTCCCACTGTTTGCAGCAAACTATATGAAATTATCAACACATGTTTGCACATTATAATTTGATGTAAAAAGTTTGATATGGGTAAATATTTATCGTATATATGTTAATTATTAGTCTTAATGCATCAAGATCCTTTTAAATTTATCAGTTTATTTCATTTAACCATTAGAATTATTCCATTGAGCACATGAACACATGATAAAATATTTACTTTCAGTTCAAATTTTGAAAAAAAAATTGCGCATGTTTTCAAGAATCTATCAGATAGTTAAGTTAACCATATTATAGTATATGTTATCTTGCTTAATTATACACCAGCTTCAATTGGAACAAGTCTAAAATTTTACCGAGGTTTAATTATCATATGTTCAAGTATTTAATTGGAATAAATCACAGTTTGAGTGTCTAAATGATCTTTCTACCTCCACCCTGGGGTGGCCCAGTAGTTTGGATTTGGGACTTTCATGTTGGGGGTCTCAAGTTCGAAATTCCTTGCCAGCGAAAGCAAAGAAATTTACCTTCTAGGTCGAGTTCGTTGCAACGAGCTTGCCTAGTGCGGGTTACTTCTCTTATGTGGTTTGCGAGCTATTGCATAGGAGCAGAGTTTTACCCTGTGTGCATCCAAATGTTAGCGTGGATTTCCTTTGTCATTAAAAAAAAAATTCTTTCTACCTCCAGTTCCCTATTGTAGAATCTAATACACAAAAATCTCACTAATCCTCTCAACACTAATTATAGTTTACACTTTTTTGTCAATAAAGGCAAAGTTGAGATCTAGTCCTCTCCACTCCACCATATATATATCATTATTCATACACAGAGAGATAAGAAGAAGACACAATTTGTTTATTTTTCTTTTTAAAAAATGGCTAAACTTTTGAAGCTTAGAATATCTAAAGCTGTATCTAGCTCTTTCCATTCATGTCGTTCCAAGGACCCTTGTACACTTCCTCAACATCCTATCCCTTCATTCTTCCCAAATACACAACTCATCACCCTTGATCTTTTGTCCGAAAAAATGATTCATCGAAATAATGAGTCATTATTGATATCGACTCCGATAACCGCCGGCAACCGATGTAGCTCAAGGAATGGAGAAGCAAACACATCCGATGATAGCCGCACCAGGTCTCGATCAATATTATTCTCTTCCGTTTTAATTTATTTTTCAATTTTAATTTGATACAAAGTTTATGAAAGTAATAAAAGTTTTGAGTGTTGTGATTTTAAACTAAAGACATGTTGAATATACTAAAGTGTCTTTTAATTTTGTGATCTAAAATATATTATGCAGAAAGTTAGAATTAATGAAGTGTCAATAAAAAAGACATTCTTTTGAAATATACTAAAAAAAGGTAAGATAAATAAATTAAAACAAAGAGAATAATTATTTTCACTTACTGCATCTTTTTCCTTTCCAAATATCTAAATTTTCCCCGTCAAGAAGGTGGCTTTTGATTAAAAGAAAAATTGAAATACGAAAATTGTAAGTACTATGTCTGGATTCACACTAAATATTAAGGATTTTGACAAAGTACTTCAAACAATGCAAAATTTAGTGGAACATAAGAAGTATTATATTATTTTTTCGATCCCAAAAAATTATCATATTTCTGTTTAAAATTACTTTAATTACAATATTTTTCATTTTATTCCTAACGAAATAGATTTATAACAGCAGTCTATAATTTGTTTTAGATAAAAACATTCAACACCATCCCTCCCTCCCTCCCCCACGTGAATTAAAATAGACGGAATAACATTATATTTTCATTTTGAAATTTAAAATTTAAATAAAACTTTTAGAATATGTTTCATGAAAAAAAGATGATTATTCTAAATAAACATAATCTTAAAGCTAATTGGGATCATGACGATATAAATATTATCAATGAAGATGAAAAAAACGAGACTGAGACATTAATATCTTCTTCTTGTTAAAGCTACGTGTTGTTTTCGGATGATTCGTCCTTGACTACCACGACAAGGCGTCCAAAAAAGATTGCTACCACCAAGAGAAGAGTCAAGAACGTCACAAGGGGCATCATAAACAAAAATGGTAAATATACTGATTTAAAAGTTTAAATTGTTAGATAGAGTATTTTATATATTTAAATTTCGTTTCATGTGACGGGGAAGTCATTTTATATGAAAAATATTTTTTCAGAAAAACTAGATGAATGTATATTAAAAGTTTAATATTATATTAGCAAATCAGGTACGGAAAAAGGTCTAAAATATCTTTTAACTATGCGAATTAGTATAAAAATATCCTTCGTCTACCTATAGCGCATAAAATGCCCCTCACGTTAATCTTTATGCTCTGTTTTACCCTTATCTCTAACAGCCTAAATATTAAAAATGGAAAAGGACCAAAAATATCCTGAACTATAGAAAAAAGTTTTTAAATACCCTTCATCTACCTTTTGGTCTAAAAATATCTTTCTATTCATCTTTTTATCTTAAACATTTTATAAATTTTAAAATTTTCAAATACCCTTGTATTCATCTTTTAATCCAACTTTAAAAAAAAAAATTGAGACATATTTTTAATATATATATATATATGTCTAAAAATACCCTTCTATTCATCTTTTAATCCAACTTTTTAATTATTTTTTTTAGTTATACGTATTATTCCAATTTTTTTATTTTAAAAGCTACCGGATAAAAAAAATTCTAGTCTTGTTTATCAATATAGCTTTTTTTAAAAAAAATAACTAAATTTTTTTATCACGTAGCGTTTTAAAAAAAAATAGAATAAAACGTATAACTAAAAAAAATTAAAAAAATGAATAAAAAGATATTTTTAGACATATATATTAAAAATATGTCTCAAAAATATTTAAAAATATGAATAGAAGGGTATTAGAAATTTTTGCATAAATAATATTTAAGTGGAAGTTACGCTTGAAAGTTAAACACAGTCCTAGTGAGAACGATCACTTTAACCCATAAGTTAGAAAAATCATTTTTCTTATTTTGATGAATTTTTTTTTCCTTGTAATCAATTACTAAAAAATGATTTTGACGTGGATCTTTCCTTTTTAATTAAAAAAAAAAGACTTTTCACTGTCGCAAACACACCCTTGGTTATTTAATTATATTATTATGTTTCTGCTATTCCCTTTCACATGTGAGTCATATTCTTACATATGAATTGTGTTAAAAGTATGTAACCATCTTACATAAAATTTAAATTGTTAAATAAAATACATTTTAAATTATGTAATTGTATCGCTTCTTACCTTTTATCTATTTTAATAAGTATTATTTTAAAACGTGCGATCATATCATTCAAAAATTTAAATTATTAAAAAAAAATTATTATTTAATTATATTATATCTCAGAAGATTGAAGACGTAAAACTAATTTTTCAGGTAGAAGGTCATCAATTTCGACGTCAACGACATCATCGGACGGCGAATTACCGGCGAGGTTGTCGGAGTTGATACCTTGTAACGTGGAGAGAAAAGTAAAGGAGAGTTTTGCCATAGTGAAGAAATCAGAGGATCCATATGAAGATTTCAAAAGTTCGATGATGGAAATGATTTTGGAGAAAAAAATGTTTGAGAAAAATGATTTGGAGCAACTTTTGCAGTGTTTTTTGTCATTAAATGCTAAGAATTATCATGGTGTGATTGTTGAGGCTTTTTCTGAGATTTGGAACACATTGTTTTCACCTAATCATAGTTAGGATAACTTCAAGAAATTAGTACTCCATTGGTTGCGCTTTTCGTACGGACTTATATCAACATTTTAAGATGTATTTTTTCATCATATTAATATGAGAATTATAGCAACTTATACTTTCTCCGTCTTAATTTATGTGAATGTATTTATCAAAAGTAAATATTTTTGATTTCGTTAAATATTTTACTTCCTATATCTCAATCTATGTGGATGTATTTGATTGTAATGGAGTTTAAGAGAAAAAAAGAAAAACTTATAATCTAAAATAAGTAATGATTTTTGAAGATCAACAGAAATGATGATGACAATTTATGAGAAAGTTAACATCCTCATACATACATGTGAATTGTGGGTTCGAATCACCAAGTGAGCAAACAGTGGACGCATACACATGTTACCAAGTTTCAAATGTGTATAGTACAGTTGTCGCGGATTTCACATAGTAGAGACGTTGGCATGTCAGTAGATACTGCTATGATATATAAGATGCAGCTCAGAACCTCATGAACATAGCATGTGAATGTCAGAAAATGCATATACACAAGAGGTAGCGCGAGTTGTTTACATTCACGTGTGTATACGCTATATACACTTTTCCATATTTTCCTGTTTTCTCTTTACAAGATGCTATATATTGCTTAATTTTCTGTACAGTGTTCAACAATGAATGAATGGTGTAATTTAGAGACTATACTAACTATAGGACTTGCATCAATTATTTAAGAACTAACGAAAAGTCACTGCACCTATTCGATTGTCATGTTATCATGCCCCTACGTGCTGAAACAGCATAACAAACCCTTGCTCTTCTTCTTCTTCTTCTTACTGGTGCCAGAAATATCAGTAATCTCTGGCTGCATCACAGAGGGATTTGGATTTATTGCTTCTGGGGTATATTCAACGCCAAGGTGATTTGCTAGGAACTTCGATATTTTCTCAAATTCTGGTCGATCAGCTGGATCCTCCGACCAACAATTTGTGATGAGGGGTTTAATCTCCTTAGGAATGTCATCTGTGCTTGGCCTTTCTTTCTGCAGTTTACCCATAAAAATTGAAAATATTACATTCTGCCAAGTGATAACAACAACAATAGGCCCAAGAAAGTTGTGTTCTAGTACTAGAAGTTCTCTGTAATATCTAGTAGGATATTCTTCCTAGTCCCTAAAAAGTTACTCCATCCGTTTCAGTTTGTTTGACTCACTTTCTTTTTTAGTTTGTTTCAAAACGGATGTATCTTTCCTTTTCTGGCAATTCTTTAGTTTCAACTTTCTTAAACTCCGTGTCAAATCAAAATTAGACAAGCAAACTGAAACGGAGGGAGTATTTGATGCTAAACTTCTGTAACTCCAACGTTTAAACAAGCTAGCATCATATAGTTGAACTAACTTCATCGCCATAGAAATTGAACTAATGGTAGTATTGTAAGGTAAGGAAGCATACTTTAGCTGTAGCATATGCTGCCATAATGCTGCTGCTTCCCTCGAATGGCGTATTGTTGGTGAGTAGCTCCCATAGAACCATCGAGAAACTGTAGACGTCTACTTTATGATTGTAGTGTTTCTTCACCCCGTCATTAATTGCTTCTATGTCGATCAACTGGCATTGGCAAAAGGGTAAGTATATAATACAATTAAGCAGGAAGTAAATATTTTTAGCCCAATGTAATATATATACATATATACCTCAGGAGCCATCCAGCGGAATGTACCAGTGCCCATGGTCATTTCAGCTTCTGTCTCTTCCCTAGCTAACCCAAAGTCAGCTAGTTTAATTTTTGTCCCGTCTTCCATTAGGAGTAGATTACCTACAGATTTACCACACGACCACGAATGAGACAGATTTTGAGGATAAAATTGTTTTTGGTACATGTACACATAGTTCGAGCCTAAAGGAATGGGTAGGCAAAACCTTCCCTAGATCCACCCATGCCCTTACTCTCTTCTCTCTATAACGAAGCAGCTTTCATATTTTCCAATTGATTTGATTAGTTAAGCATACATGAACATATTTTGTGTAAGCCACGATCGAGATGGATGCTTTAATATCTTCATAATGTAGGTCTGCCTTAGCTTTCCATGGATAAGAAAATAGACATGTGATTGTTAATCTACCCTTCATTCTAAACGTTATAACGGATTAACGGTTTCAATGGATTCAACACCAATTGCTTTCAGTTCCACCAATGCAAAAAAGTTGTATGCTTGTATATATGTGTTTATATATATACGTATATATACTAGATTCATTATGATTCAAAATCTTAAAAAGATCATTAAATGAAAGTCTTGCAATTCAAACTGCTGTACTGCCCTAAAGCGATAACCCTGATCAGTGTGTTATAATACTACTACTAGCGTAACTCACTTCAGTCATATAAACATAAAACTTGAAGTGAAATAGAGAATTGGGAGATAAGCAGAATACTTGGCTTCAGATTACGGTGAATGATGCCCATTGCATGCAAATACTCCATTGCTTTAGAAATTTCCAATGCAAAACTTAGAGAAAGTTTCAAATCCGGACAATGTGGTCGGATGCTCCACAGGTACTTCTCAAGTGTATCACCTTTCACTAACTCCATGACTAATATCAAAGTTGGTTCCATGGATGCACCAATAAACTGTAAGGCAAAGAATTGAAAAAGAAAAAAATTGATAGGATGCACGCCATGAAAGAACATAACTTGTCCTTCTGGTAATTATCTAATACTACATCTAACTAGGCTTGACTATGCAAAATGCAATTTTTCATACTTCCAGAGTTTGGCCTACAGAATCCACGTTCATATCGGGATCAACTTTCTTCTAGTAGAGGTGCAAGCTGGCCTGGACACCACAGTTACAAGAAAAAAGAAATTACTCTATGCTACATTCCGTACTGAACAGGTCTTTATATTCGGTATGATTAGGTACAACACATCACAAAATATCTTATTGTCTTTCCTTACTTAAACATCAAACTCAATAATGTCCTTCCTGATTTAGACTCTTCGTTTAAGCTAACATGTGCAATGATTACAGCTAAACTAAGTTAAACAGATGCAGTATGCCATCTTACACCACATACCTTCACAATGTTTTCATGTTTCACTCTAGATAGCAAGGTAATTTCCCTCTCGAATTTCTTCTTCCTCACAGGACTTACATTTGAGGCTCTCGCTGGCTGTATTACTTTTATCGCAACAGGGCGGGATTTATATCTGGAACATGAAATATAAAATGAACTTCAGAACAGCAAGACAACTGATAATATGAATTGGAGCACATAACATCAAAACTTTCTTAGATCAATCGTCAACCTATTGGTGTAACAGAAGTGTATAGAATGAGATGTATGTCATGTAAGGGATGCACCACTCTCCTTCCGCTCCCTCCGGCTTTTTACATGACATTTTCTACTCTAGGACACTCCAAAATATTTGACACCATTTCATTAGTAGTATTATTTGATACAACTTTTGCAACCTTCAAGTTTTCAAATTTTAAATTAGTGAGACGTTTTTGTGTCAACCTTACTCTTCAACTATATTACATTAATATAAACATATGAAGTCTGACCGGAATCTTAAACTGCATTTTCATTCAAACTCAATTGAGTACTGAAAAGAGTAGCTAAGGCTAATACATAAGCTGCTACAAAGCTATGAAATGGGGGACGTTGAAATTTAAGAAAAGCCCTTTTCTGTAGTTTAGATGATCATATTGTGATTGTATAGGCCAAAAGAAGACGCTCCACTCTCCATCATTAACTTATTTTCTTAATGAAACTTATTTATTCTTGGATTGAAGATAGCAAAATCTCTTCCCAAGAAAGATGGAAGTAAACTTAGCCCACCAGTGACAAAATAACAAGAATGACAGCAAAATAGAAGAAGGGGGTTGCATTTCCACAACAAATCAAGAATCAAACCCATTCCAAAACGAAAATTTAACTAAACCACAGTTCAAGATTCTTAGATAAGCAGAAAACGGGACTTACAATCCTTGATAAACTACAGAATATCGACTTTGACAGAGAGAGCTGGTCTAAATCGATTAATAGCTAGAACGATACTAACTTTAGTTACCACCAGTGACAAAATAACAAGAATGACCGGAAAATAGTCTCAAAAGAGAAGAAGGGGGTTGCATTTCCACAACAAATCAAGAATCAATTCCATTCCAAAACAAAAATTTAACTAAAACCCATTTCAAGATTCTTAGATAAGTAGAAAATGGGACTCACAATCCTTGATAAGCTACAGAATATCGACTTTGACAGAGCACAGTTCCAATGGAAAGCTTCTCTAAATCGATTAATAGCTAAAAAGATATTAAACTTCATTAACCACCAAAGACAAAATAACAAGAATGACAGCTAAATAGTCTCAAAAGAGAAGAAGGGGTTGCATTTCCACAACAAATCAAGAACCAATTCCATTCCAAAACAAAAATTTAACTAAACCCCATTTCAAGATTCTTAGAAAATAGGGCTCAGAATCCTTGATAAACTACAGAATATCGACTTTGACAGAGCACAGTGCCAATGGAAAGCTGGTCTAAATCGATTAATAGCTAAAACGATACTAACTTTATTAACCATTAAAGACAAAATAACAAGAATGAAAGTAAAATAGTCTCCTAAGAGAAGAAGGGGTTGCATTTCCACTCCAAAAAATCAAGAATCAGTTCCATTCCGAAACAAAAATTTAGCTAAAACCCAAGAAATTTAAGGGCATTTCCACTCCAAAAAATCAAGAATCAGTTCCATTTTCCAAAAAAAAAAAGTTTAACTAAAAAGGGGACTTACAATCCTTGATGAACTACAGAATATCGACTTTGACAGATGACATTTTTAATGGAAAGTTTGCTCAAATCGATTAATAGATTCTTGTCAAAAGTAGTGATGACATTTTGGGAACCAAGATTGACACTTTTTGAACCGCCGGTGAGTTTTCCCGATGGGCGATCATATCTGGAAATACCATATTCCCTCTCCAACAAGTTGGAATAGTAGGCGTCCATTATTGAAAGAGATGAAATAAGAGGGAAAACAAACCTTATTTATATTAGTAGTAAATTTAAATAAAAGAATAAAATACGGTTATAATATGCTCACTTTTTTGCCACGTGTACTCATAAATACTGTTTTGCTATGTGAGATTGAAATTTTTGCAGGTTTACAACATTTGCCATCCCTTAGCTATGTACTTTGATTTTAGTTCAATATCACACGTGCCCTATGTAGTAATTCACATTCTATCGCATGCATAGTTAGATCCGAACTATTTAAGTGTCATGTGGAATCTAGTAAAGTGAACCTTAAAAGATAATGAGTAACAAAATAAATGAAAAATATACCAAAAGAGATACCAACATTTAATGGGGTTCAGTCAATTGACCTATATTCACAAGAAAAGATGAACAGTCCACTATATAAAAGAGAGTATAAAATATTGAGAAAAATAACCGTATACAATTCACTTAGAATAAAAAGAGATTCACATAAGTGTTAACGTAACACTTGGGCATCTCACAAATTCTCTTCCTAAATAAAAACTCTCAAAACTCTTAGGACTATATTGTAAATACTACCAAATTAGAAAGAATGAACCTCCATTTATAGAGTCATCAATATTTCCCTATATATGAAAAAAAACTAGTCAAATATGGAGAATTTGTGTTTTTCTTTTAGGAAAAGGAAAACTCAATTATGGTAAGAAACTCAGGTGAAATACTCAACAATTCTCCCCCTTGCCTTCCCGACAAAATAAACGTGTTCCATCTATAATATTCAACATGTTGAATCTCCTCTGTCAAATATATGCTTCGAGACAAAGAGCCTCTCTCAAAAAATTTGTCCAACAAAAATCATCATCACTGTCAAATAGGTTGTGGTTAGAACTGAATCCGCCAAGATGAACACCCATTTTAATATGACTCTGATACCACTTGTTAGGACCGTATTAATCAAGTGTCATGCGGAAGCTAGCAAAACAAACCTCGAAAGATCATGAGTAAGAAGAAAAATGAAAAATTTACCAAAAGAGACACAAACATTTAACGTAGTTCAGTCAATCGACCTACATCCACAAGAGGAGATGGGCAATCCACTATATAAAATAGAGTACAAGATATCGAGAGCAATAACCTCATACAATTTCAGAATAAAAAGAGGTCCACACAAGTGTTAACGTAACAAAACTCTCAAAGCCCTTAGAACTATATTGTGAATGCTATCAAGTTAGAATGAATGATCATCTATTTATAATAAAGTCATAAACATTTTCCTACAAGAAAAAAAACTAGCCTAATATGGAGAATTAGTATTTTCATTTTAGGAAATGAAAAACCCAATTATGATAATTAAGAAACTCGTGCAGGGTGAAGATGATTGCAGTATGTATCAAGAATTATGTCTTTAAATTTATACACAATGTTAAGCAACAAAAGGATGAAGATGATTGCAGTATGTATCAAGAATTAAAACTGTAATTTCTTATTCAAGTTGGAGTTATCTTAACTCTTAAGCAAGTAGGTAAAGACTAAATAATTAAAGATAAAATAGTATTTTACTAGTGATCTTAATTATTTCTATTAAATTATGTCAACAAGGAGTTAAAAAGTAAAACTAGTAGTTAGAAAGGATAAGAATGAAATGAGAGAGAGAGAGAGGAAGGAGTGATGTATAGGATTAAGTAATATGGTATACTTATTTTTTAAGTCTAACTACTATATGACACAGATTTAATTAAATTTAAGATATATTAGTTAAAATAAATATGTGGATTAATATAATTGAATTAATTATTAAAATTCAATAAATATGGATTTAATTAAAAGTCTAAATTCATTTATTTGGGATATAAAGATGAGTTCACTTTTGCTAAATTCAATATCATCTCATCCTAAATATTCATTTTGGTGCCATGCGTCAAGTGACATGTCATGCCAAGTCAAACCAATTCTATGCATGAAATGGAATTACTTGACTAGATGTTTTGTAATAGATGTTTGTTCCTTGAGTTGTAATGACTTTCAACATTAGGGTATAAACTTGAAAGCGATAGTTGCAAAAAGGAAGGGTAAGTCACTAAAATTACTCCCTTTAATTATAGAGTTATAACTTATATTCGCTCGAATTTTTATTGGAGATTTGAGGCAATACTTACGAGGGTAGGTTATGATTTTTTACTCTTTTGAACAAGATTTTTATTGTAAAAATTCTTATGTTAATTACATTTTGCACTTTATTTCTTAATAAACGAATGAAAACATGATTCTTTAATGCATCGAGTGACAACTTAAATTAACATATTTATTTTATCTCAATTTATATGATATATTTTTAATTTTAATATATTTCCAATTTTTTAAAATTTTTTCCTTTATTTAAAAATAATTTAATTCTAAACTTCCCATTTATTCTTAATAAAATAATTTATAAACCCTCGAAGTGCTTGCCCACTTGACATCTATTTGTTATAGTTCTAAGGCAGTTTAGTTTTCCTTTTGGACATACTTGTATACAATTTGAGTATTCATCATATTACATATGAATATATGTTACACAAATAATTGTAACATTTTTTAATAATAAATTTCAATTTCCTTTTGTAAATAGTGTGCCTTGTCAAATAACTAGGGGCAGATTTAGGGTATGATGTGTTGGTTCTTACAAATTTAGTAACTTTCGGATAGATCTCATATTTATATTGAGAAATTTATTATATATATAAAAAATATTTATTAAAAATTCACTAACAAATTGTCTCTTGATTCAGCAGTGACAATGAAACTTGCTTAAGCTTGAGGGTTTGATTCCTTTTGGGCATTTAGTAATAAAGTTTTTTTATTTAATTTAACATCACTCAAAATTCATAAACTTCAAATTCTAAATCCGTCTCCGCAAATAACTATCCCATAAAATGAAACTATTGAACTTTGGAAAAGATGTGCATGGCACGTGGCTAGGATTCCCTTTTCACATGATTTGATGATTTATTTATTGTTAATTTGGTTTAATCTATGCTAATTAATTGGTGTCATGTTTATCCCGACAAATTAAGGCCCTGTTTCCCATCTTCAAACTTGGGATTTTAAATGCTAATTAATAGCTACTCATTTGTCTTTTTTAGTTGTCATGATAAAGTTTAACATAACTCTTAAAAAAAATATTAATTAGAAGTACTATTTAACTAATATATCTCTAATTAAATAAGAGCAAAGTTAAAAAAAGATAATTAATTCTTACTATTTAAATTTACAACTATTTTGAAACAAATATTTTTAATATATATGACAACTAAAAAGGACGGAGGAAAGAGCAAAGATAGGACCAAAACACCTACACTTAGGTGGCTAATCAGAATTATCCCATAAGAGCCCATTTGGATGAGCTTAAAAAAATGACTTTTATGTATGGAATATTTTTAGAACTTTTAAGTCCTGAAAGTTATTTTTATAAATAAGCAGTTGAGTGTTTGGATAAAAGTGTTTATGCTGAAAATAAGTTGTTGATGGATTTGGCAAATAAGTGCTGTTAAGCACTTATTTTCTGTCAAAATGACTGATATACCCTTAAAGACTCCCTGATATATCCATAACTGGAAGATCCCTGGCTTTGATAATATTAATATACAAAAAATGCATTTGCTCCACCAAATCATAAGTACTAGCAGTCTTATCTCTACCCCAATACCCCGTTCTTGCAGGCAAATGTGGCCTTGTTTCCACTAATCCAAATTCAGGCCTTGGACCATCACCCATTTGCATCTGCAGTACATTACTAGCCATAGATCCACAGGTCTTTGCAAAATCAACCCTTTTCTCTATAACCATCAGAGGAGGTGGTGGGCCAGACGTCGGCGCCGGTGCCCGTGCCAGAATAAAATGAAAAGTTCTTACCTCTGGTTCTTTCTTCTTCTTCTTCGTCTTCTTGATTTCAGTCTCCTTCATGTACTGTTCTTTAAATTTGTTGGTGTTAATTTCTTGAAAAGGGGTTGCTCTATCTTCACCATTATTCACATTCTGCTGCTCCGTTGTTGCTGAAGAAACGAGGAACAGATGTGAATTTTAAGGCTTTAGCTGAGAGGGTACTTTGAAAATTAAAATAAAATATAAGGGATATAAAATTAATTTCTAAGGTCAACGAAAATGTCTTTAAGTCCTCCAAAAAAAAATTAGAATTTTCAATTTTTCATTTTTGGGTGACTTTAAAAATTTTATAGCTTAAATTTAGCATTTTAAGTTAATAGCCAAACACCACAATAATCTAAAAAGGAACCAACTTATAAGTCCATCCAAACAGGCTCTTAGTGTGTTTTGTTTAATGTTTTAATCAGTAGTACTAAAGTAATGGCAAAGGTATCTTTATCACGTGGCACACTCATAAACTTAAGTGTATAAGTCCTCCTTTACATTTTTAATTTCTTCTTTTTATTGAAAGAAAGTTTTATCCTTAGGGGTTCTTATTTAATTATATGGGTTAACTAGCCCTTAATTAATTTTAGACAGCTTTATATATGAGGAAATTTCCCAAATAGCCATCGTAAGTATTTTAATTATACTATTTAGTTATAGTTTGTCAAATTATGTTTTATAGCTATAGTTTCGTTTGCTATGAGTATTTTTGTTTGTATATTTCGCTTGTCAATATACAAACAGGGTAAGTATATACAAATTATGTATACATTTAGGAATTTTTCAGCACTTCATTTGTATATTTCACTTGCCAATATACAAATATAGTAAGTATATACAAATTCTATATTTATACATTTAAGATTTTTTTCAGAACTTATACAAATCAAATGTATCAACAAATCATATACAAACAGGTTATTTGTATACAAATTCTGAATTTATACAGTTATAAATTTTTCATAACTTATACAAATCAAATGTATCAACAAATCGAATTCAAATAGTTAGGGTAAGCATATACAAATTCTGAATTTATACTTAGGAAGCGAATTATAAAAATTCTGAATTTATATAATTAGAAATGGAATTATACAAATTAAATAGCAAAATTAATTAAACTGTAGCCGCATCTAATAATTAAACAAATTTATAATTTAAATACATAATAATCATTAAATATTTGTCATTTAGCGTAATTTCTCCTTTATATTATCTTATTTAATACATACATTTGTTAGTTCAATCATTTCTTCCAAGTGGACAGCTATTGCTCCAATAAAACACACATGACATTCCACTTATCATAGTACTTCCAAGACCAAGGGATGCTATACGACAATTAATAGGATACTAAATCTTTTTTAGGTACCTTTTTATCTGTAAATATGAAAATCAAATGTATTTTTAGATTAAAATATATATTAATTGGGGGTATTTTTGTTCAATTTTACAAGCATTTTAACCCCCAATAAGTCTCTACCTTATGACATAAGATAACTCAAACTTGAACAATAAATTATTAACGTTAAAGAATGTTAGACGTAATGATTAATTAATACTAGTACTTTCGGAATGTTAATTTAGCTTTTATATCAGAAAACTTTGCTCCTTTAAAATTTTTGTATTTAATCAAATACTGTCATATAAAATGTAAATATGAAAGGAGTAAAGATGTCCCGTATCCATTCACCAACCAAGACAAAAAAAAAGCTACATGGCATTAAATTTTCAATCGCTTTTCCATTTCCCAAATTAAACTACAGTATATATATACAATATTCCAAACAATTGACTATGTAATCTGATCAAAATGTAGGGATAAAGTATGTATATATTTTAATATCCTCCTCAAACTCCAATAACAACAATATATCCCGTTAAATTTCATAAGTGGAGTCTGAAGAGGATAGAGTATACGCAGATTTTATCACTACCTTATGGAGATAGAGAGGCC
Organism: Solanum dulcamara; assembly: GCF_947179165.1. Lineage (NCBI taxonomy): Eukaryota > Viridiplantae > Streptophyta > Magnoliopsida > Solanales > Solanaceae > Solanum > Solanum dulcamara. The sequence continues at coordinate 74,567,933 of NC_077243.1, read as the reverse complement.
GTGGAATTATATTGAATATGTTATTGTTGTTGGATTAGAACTAGACATGTGATCATCAAGAGAGAAAGAAGGACTAGCTAGCTCTATAAATAAAGTCCCACCAAATACTATTTTCTTCACTTCACTAGCTATATATCCACTTTATAAATTTCATTTTCTACATCAGTAAGCAAAAGCAATAACAAGAGAGAAGGAAAGGGATTATGACAAGCAGCAAGGTTGATGAGCAAATGGAACTCATCTCTCAGTTCTATCCTCAAATTTACTCCCAACTAGCACAAGAACAAGGTTAGAACTACAACTTCAACTTTAATTTCTTAGCTTTTATATAGCTCGAAGTTCTTTGTTTTAGAACTTCCTCTTTGTAAACTCATACGATGAGCTAGGAGTAATCTCCCTCCTTCCCCTTTCGTTTCTTTAATAAGCTAGAGCGTAAGGATGAGTTCCTCATCCCTTGTTTTGTAATTCAGAGGTCAGGCGTAGCCCTCCTCTATTGATCTCCTTTGGCCTATCTATGAAATCTGAGAATTTTGACTTAAAAAAAAAAAACTTTAATTTCTTGGAGTATGAGTTGTATTTTTATTTTTTTACTAAAAAGGGTTAGATTTGCTTCTGTACTCTTCAAATAAAGTTATATTCACCATGCGTTTTACTTTTTTAATATATGTACCCTTATCGTTCAACTTTGATCAGCACATAAAACTATTTTAATTCTCCTTGTCACATAGCACCCACATGGAAGAAAAAAAGAGTTGTATTTTTTGGTTGCTTGCAATATTAATGTTTATACTTTAGTCTCTTCAGAAGAGACAATGGTGAAACCGCGGAGAAGAAGGAAGAAGAAGAAAAGTGAAGGAAGCAGCAACACTAGTGGAGTAGTGATGAGGAAGAGGAAGTTGCTTAGTGAAGAACAAGTTAATCTTCTTGAACGAAGTTTCGGGGACCAACACAAGCTGGAGACGGAGAGGAAGGCTAAGCTCGCTTCTGAGCTTGGCCTTGATCCTCACCAAGTCGCGGTGTGGTTTCAAAACAGGAGGGCTAGATGGAAGAACAAGAAACTCGAGGAAGAATACTCCAAGTTAAAGACTCAACATGAGGATACCATCATTGAGAAATATCGTCTTGAAACTGAGGTCCATTTGTGGTATTTTATTTCATTTGATGTGACACTATTATAATAATTATTGGTAGAGTCAAAAAATATACTTTGATTATAGTTTTCCAATTACTTTTGACATATTTTAATTTGTTAATTATTAATATGACTTATATAGTACATACGTAGTTTCTATACATATAAATATTAGCTTGAAAAAATTGAAGATCGATAGATTTTATGTTCGAATTCATCAAAGATTTATCAGTTTGGCCCTCGTACTCCTTTTTTTTTTATAGGTATTGTTCCGGTTCGGAAGAGAAACTATCAGTCGGAAGTCTGAAGTGTACATTTTCCTTGCAGGTTTTGAAGATGAAAGAGCAACTGTGTGAAGCAGAAAAGGAGATACAGAGGCTATTATTGGAACGTAAATGTGATATTTCAAGGAATAATAGCCCAACTTCATCAATATTCTCAATGGAACAACCACATTTTCTTGGGGAGTTTGGAATGGAGGGGATATTAATGGATGATAATATGTTCTTTGTTGCTGATTATCAAAGCACTTATATGACTCTTTGGGATAATTAGAATGGGTTTTAATTTATAATCCTACATGTATGATATTCTGATCATCCCATGTATAAGTTTTAAATGTAGAAATATGTACATTCTTTCTTTTGCAACTTGCTTTGTGGTTTACTTGATTTGACACTTTTCTTTAAAAAAATATTTATTAGTAATTTATTTTAAATAAATGGCGCGGTATGTAAACTCTTAGATAAAATTTACACGAAATAATCCTATTATATATATATATATTGTTTTGACAAAAAGGAACATTTTTACATCTTTTGCGCTAGTCAATATCCTGATTATTATATTTTTGTTATAAAAATAACTAGCTTGGCAAAATTAAGTAAAATTATTGAAAGAGAGATATTGAGGGAAACAGAACACAAGAGAGAAAGAGAGGAATTGCGTATATGTATTTCTGTTCTTCACATCTTCATTGCCAATTCATGGCAATATATATAGAGAAATTAGTGTTAGAAGATGATTAGTGGGCTACCCACTTTTAGTGGGCCCCACTTTAATATATTATGTAGTGGACATTCCACTTAATATGTGGACATTCCACTTAACACTCCCCCTTGGATGTCCACGTGTAATGTGTTTACATAAAAACACTTTACAAGAAATAATATACTAAGTTATTTTGATGTTGTGCCTCGTTAAAACCTTACAAGGAAAAAACCCAGTGGGAAAAGCCTAATGAAGGAAAAAGAGTACACAGATCTGGTAATACGCCTTGATTGCTGCCTCATTAAAAACCTTGCCAGGAAAACCCATTGGGACAAAACCGTGGTTAAGGGAAAAAGAGTGCAGCGCGTATTTTACTCCCCCTGATGAAAACTTCATTTGATATTTTGGAGACGGCGCATTCCAACCTTATGCCTTAACTTCTCAAAAGTTGATGTTGGTAATGCCTTTGTGAATAAATCTGCAAGATTATCACTTGAACGAACTTGTTGTACATCAATTTCACCATTCTTCTGAAGATCATGTGTGAAGAATAATTTTGGTGAAATGTGTTTCGTTCTGTCTCCTTTTATGAAGCCACCTTTCAATTGAGCTATGCACGCGGCATTGTCTTCGAATATAATTGTGGGTATTTTAACATTATTTTCCAGACCACATCTTTCTTTGATAAACTGTATCATCGATCTCAACCACACACATTCTCTACTTGCTTCATGAATTGCTATTATTTCAGCATGATTTGAAGAAGTAGCAACAATGGACTGTTTTGTAGATCGCCATGATATAGCAGTCCTTCCGTGTGTAAACAGATAACCTATCTGAGATCGAGCTTTATGTGGGTCTGATAAATAACCTGCATCTGCATAACCAATAAGGTCTGCGCAACCTTTGTTAGTATAAAACAAACCCATATCAATAGTACCCTTCAGGTATCGCAAAATATGTTTGATACCGTTCCAATACCTTCGTGTTGGGGATGAACTATACTGTGACACCCCGGAAAATTTTTCGCAAATAATCAAACATTTCTTCACGTGTGGGTAGACTCGGGCCGGAGGACTTGTAATTCTACATGTGATTTAGGATTAATTCCTAAGTATTTTAAGTGTGATAGATGTGTTTAGGGGTCATAAGGGATCTCTAACACCAAGTCGAGCCCAAAAAACTCCAATCGATTAAGTTTTCGGACGAGTTAGTATAAGGGTCAACTTAAAACGACCATATCTCCTAGGATTTAAAGAACTGGGTGGCCCACGACCTACCAAATTAAAGGTCTTTGAGTCTTCTTTCCAACGCCACCAAGATTGCAATTTTTGGAGTTTGGAGTCAAAAGTTATGGCCATTTTACTATGAACTAGCACTGCAGGAATATTTAGGCCCCAGTGGCGCGACGCGCCACTATAGCGCCAGAAAACAGCCTCAGTAGTTTGATCCTTGGCGCGACGCGCCACTATTAGATGTGCAGGGTTTTAGGCCTATTTTGGCTTGGCGCTGCAGTGGCGCGACGCGCCACTATAGCGCCAACAAGATTTTTTGCCCAATTTTCAGATTTTTGAAGAGGGGCAACTTGGACTTTTTCCAAATTATATATACACCATTCTTGGACGTTTTTGGACCATTTTTCAGTCCCCTCTCTCTCTCTAAAAAGCCCTAAATATTTTTCCCTCTCTTCTTCTTCTTCTTCTCCAAATCCATCTCCAACAAAGGGTGCCTTCAAGAGTTTCAAGGATTCAAGTCTTCCATTGAAGACCTAACATCAAGTTCCTTCAAAGTCTTCAAACAAGGTATGTAAGGCTAACCTAAAATATGGATTTAGTTCTTCCATATGCCCATATATGTGTTGGATAGAAGTTGTGAAAGAGTTGAACCTTCTAAGAAGGTTTTCTTAAAAGTTTTCCTAAACTATGGAATGTTTTTAAGTACTATTAGTTGATTGATGTTTTTAATGACTTGAGTTACTAAATAGTTAATTTTCATATTATTAACTACAAATGTATCTTTGTAATAGATTTATAGGTATTGACGATTCTCTTGAGTTGAGTTTTGTTGAGAGTATGGGTTCATGTTTCATTCACATGAACCCAAGATGAAATTTCTTGTTATAAATGTCTTGAGGTTGAGATGGATAGTTGTGTGTATATATGTATTGATTGGAATGAAAAGAATGAATTGATTAGTTAAGAATGTCCCTTTGCTTCTATAAAATGAACATAGGACAAAAATGAGGATTTTGGAGTAGATGTTTGATGATTGATGTGATGATGATACTTGACAATGATGTGATGATAATGTTTGATGATGATGTAAATGATAATATATGATGATGATGTGATGATGATGTTTTGGTGACGATGTGAGTGATGATGTGAATGATGCTTATTTAATATATGTAGAATGGTTGACGAAGAGGTATATTGATGAGGATGTTATGTGATGAAGTGGATTGGAGTCTAATGTGAGTTTGTGGTATGTGATGTGCATAATTTGAGTTGAGTGGAGTCTTAAGAATGTTTTGAAAATAAATAATCTTTTGAGGAGGAGCTTTAAATAAATTATTTGTGAATCTTTTTGCATAAACTATTTATACACTATTTTGAGTCTAAAGAATTATTAGTTTTATCTTTGATTTAGAAAAGAGTTTAAGTATGAGTTGAGTATGAGGAGCCTTTAAATGAGTTGAGTATTTTTACATTAAAGTATCTATTTTGAGTTTGAGTTGAGGAGTTGAAATTATATTTTTATGTACATAATATCTTCTGCAATCATTGAGTTGAGATTGTATAAATTTTTAAAGAGAAGAGTTTGATGATTTGAGATGAGTCGATTTGAAAGAAGGTCCAATGAGACTTGTCATTACGAGTTAATTGATTTGAAATGAGAACAGAGTTGATGAGGTGGCAATGTTCCACATGAAACTAGCCGTGAGGGCTTGTTTGAGATGATTGAAGGAGTTTTATGAGCATGGAGTCATGGGAGGAGTATCGAGCACCGAATTGAGCAAGAGTACAGTCCATACTCGAACCCAATACCTGTGTTGCCAAACGTAGGGGGGATTGAACCGTTAAGTCGGATGCTTCCCCGAGAGATTTGTCCTGACATTATTGGACTTGGTTGGATTGGATCCATGAGTGTTCGTCGTTCATGCCCTGGCAAGGTATGAACGGGCGTGGCAACGACGTCGTTTCGTTGTACCTTCACTGGCTCATAAGTGTTGGTTGTCGGTTAAGAGAAACTCCCATTTAGGTCTTGATAGTACTCTGAGTCAGTTGAGTTGAGTGAGTTGCTCTATGCTTATGAGTTAGTCCTATCTAAACTATTTCTTATTAGACTTAGGACACTTGAGTGAGTTGCTACATATTTATTGAGTTGAGTCCTTTGAGTTGAATTGTAAAACATTGCATAATTTAATTTTCATATTTACTGAGTTGAGTCCTTTGAGCTGATTGTTGAGTTGAATGTTGAGTAGATTGTATATGGTCGGATTGGAGTAGATGGATTGTGATTGGATTGAATAGAATGGTATGTGACTAGAGTGGATTTGATTATTGAGTTAATTGTTGAGTTGAGTGTATATAATCGGATTGCACATGATTGAAAGGGATCGAATTGTAAATGAGTTGATTGAACGGTATTGTGTATGATTGGATTGGACTGTATGGTATATGATTGATCTTTGTCTAAAAATGTATTATTACTTTAGACTTATGATGCCTTGTTGAGTCTCTCTTATCTTTTCAATTTGAGATATTTGGACCGCTGCTATTCTTCCTTGAGATATGTTTCATTCTGCCATTTTACATACCAGTACATTCCACGTACTGACGCCATTTGGCCTGCATCGTTTCATGATGCAGAGACAGGTTTGAGAGATCGTCAATAGGAGCATCATTGGGGATCTATTCGCACTCAGCGTGTTGGTGAGTCCTCCCCTACATTCGGAGGACACCGTCTGTGTATTCTCGTATCGAGTTAGCCCTTTTCATTTTTGATTTGAGGTAGCCATGAACATGTCATTGGCACCAATTAGATAGTAGTGATAGAGGCTTCATAGACTAGATAGTGATGAGTCGATCGAGTTATTCTTGTCAAACTATTTATAATGACAAATATTAGAGTCGAATTTGTTGGCCCATGGCCTTTATTCTTTGAGTTAGACTGAGGTTTGAGTTGCCCACTGAATATTCTCTTTATTCTTTTGTCTTCCGCTGATCGAATGAATGAACGGATGTGTGATCAGGCTATGTGGTTCGCTTGGGAGCCAGAAACGGTTTCTGAGTGCCGGTTACGTCTAGGGTACCCTCCCGGGGCGTGACATATACCTTGCTAGCAAATTAACAGAAAATGTTATATCAGGTCTAGTTGCGTTAGCAAGATACATAAGTGCGCCAATAGCACTGAGATATGGTACTTCAGGACCAAGAATTTCTTCATCCTCTTCTGGAGGTCGAAATTGATCTTTTTCCACTTCAAGTGATCGAACAACCATTGGAGTACTTAATGGATGTGCTTTGTCCATGTAAAATCTTTTTAAGATTTTCTCCGTGTAGACAGATTGATGAACAAAAACTCCGTCTGCTAAATGTTCAATTTGCAGACCTAGACAAAGTTTTGTCTTTCCAAGGTCTTTCATTTCAAATTCTTTCTTTAGATATTCAATTGCCTTTTGTACCTCTTCAGGGGTTCCAATGAGATTTATGTCATCAACATAAACGGCGAGTATAACAAACTCTGATTCCGTTTTCTTAATAAAAACACATGGACAAATAACATCATTTATTAAGTACTCACTTAGGCGATTATACCACATGCGCCCTGATTGTTTCAGACCATATAATGATCTTTGTAATTTTATTGAGTATACTTCCCGAGACTTTTTACATGCTTCAGACAATTTTAATCCTTCTGGGATTTTCATGTAAATTTCATTATCATGTGAACCATAAAGGTAAGCTGTAACCACATCCATTAGGTGTATTTCAAGATTTTTATGTACAGCTATACTGATGAGATATCGAAATGTTATTCCATCCATAACCGGTGAATATGTTTCTTCATAGTTGACTCTGGGTCTTTGAGAGAATACTTGTGCAACAAGGCGTGCCTTATATCTTACACTTTCATTTCTCTCATTTCGTTTTCTAACAAAAACCCATTTATAGCCAACTGGTTTTACACCTTCAGGGGTTTGGACTACAGGTCCAAAAACCTCACATTTAGCAAGTGAGTCTAATTCTGATTGAATTGCCTTTTGCCATTCTGGCCAATCACATCTTCGTCGACATTCTTCGACGGATTTAGGCTCAAGACTTTCACTATCTTGCATGAGGTTAAGTGCAACATTATATGCAAAAACATTATCAACCGTGATTTTAGATCGATCTAATTTTATCTCATCACCGAAAGAACTTATTGAAAGTTCTTCATTCACTTGAGTCTTGGGTTCACTGATTTCTTTAGGAATATCAAGTTTACTCAAATCTTGACCTTCTTCAGGAGGTTCTATTGTAGTATCATCTTTATTATTTCTCACGCTTCTCTTTCTAGGATTTTTATCCTTTGAACCCAACGGTCTACCACGTTTTTGGCGTGTTTGGGATTCAGAAGCTATGATACTTGTAGATGGTCCTTTTGGGACATCAATTCGGATAGGTACATTCACTGCAGGGATATGTGACTTAGTTATCCATTTCAAATCAGTAAATGCATCTGGCATTTGATTTGCTATTTTCTGCAAGTGGATGATCTTCTGGACTTCTTGTTCACATGTGCGGGTACGTGGATCAAAATGTGATAGTGATGAAACTTTCCACGTAATTTCTTTTTCTTTTTCGGGTTCCTTTTTCTCTCCCCCTAATGGCGGGAAAGTTATTCCATCAAACCGACAATCTGCAAATCGAGCAGTGAATAAGTCTCCAGTCAACGGTTCAAGGTATCTAATTATGGAGGGTGAGTCAAACCCGACATATATGCCCAACCTTCGTTGAGGGCCTATTTTTGTACGTTGTGGTGGTGTTATAGGCACGTATACCGCACAACCAAAAATTCTTAAATGGGCTATATTTGGTTCATGACCAAATACTAATTATGACGGAGAGTATTTATTATAATGTGTCGGTCTTAGACGTACAAGTGCTGCAGCATGTAAAATAGCATGACCCCAAACAGTAATTGGCAATTTTGTTTTCATTAGTAGAGGTCTTGTTATCAATTGTAGGCGCTTTATAAATGACTCTGCAAGGCCATTTTGAGTATGAACATGAGCAACAGGATGTTCAATTTTTATCCCAATTGATAAGCAATAATCATTAAATGCTTGGGATGTAAATTCTCCTGCATTATCAAGGCGAATGGCCTTAATTGGATAATCTGGGAATTGCGCTCTCAATCTTATTATTTGTGCTAATAAACTTCACAAACGCCAGGTTGCGAGATGATAACAGGCACACATGAGACCATCTAGATGATGCATCTATTAGGACCATAAAATATCTAAACAATTCACTAGGTGGATGAATAGGTCCACATATATCTCCATGTATACGTTCTAAAAAGCCAGGAGATTCGATGCCAACCTTCAGGGTCGATGGTCTGGCAATTAATTTGCCTTGATAACAAGCAGCACATGAAAATTCATCATTTGTAAGAATCTTCTGGTTCTTTAACGGATGTCCAGTTGAATTTTCAAGAATTCGTCTCATCATTATTGATCCGGGATGACCTATTCGATAATGCCATAGCACAAATATATTTGGATCAGTAAACTTCTGGTTTACGATCATATTTGCTTCAATTGCACTAATTTTTGCATAATATAGGCCAGATGACAGAGTTGGTAATTTTTCCAAAATATATTTCTGGTCTGAGACACTCTTGGTTATACCAAGATATTCAATATTCATTTCATTTAATGTCTCAACATGATATCCATTTCTGCGGATATCTTTAAAACTTAACAAGTTTCTTGGGGATTTAGAAGAAAATAGTGCATCTTCTATAACAATTTTTGTCCCCTTAGGCAGAATTATAGTAGCTCTTCCGGAGCCTTCTATCATTTTTGAATTACCAGAAATTGTAGTTACATTAGCTTTTCTTCTAAGTAAATTGGAAAAATATTTCTCATCTTTAAATATAGCATGGGTTGTTCCACTATCAATTACACAAATATCCTCGTGATTTATCATTGATCCAAACAAGATTTGAAGCATTTCCATATTTTCTTCAATAAGAAATAAAATACGTATTAACACATGGTATATTATACAAATTTTTATTTATTTACATTGATTAGAAAAATACAAACATCATATTTAATACAGATAAAAAAAATATTTACATATTATTAGTCCTGTCAATATTCATATTTTCGTCTGGAAAATTAAAGAAATCAGCTACATCCAGATGCATCGGCTCAATATTATCTTCAGAGATAAAATTTATCTCTGAATTATTTTCTGCCCTTTTTAATGATGCCTGATATAGCTGAACCAGACGTTTTGACGACCGGCAAATTCGCGACCAGTGCCCCACACCTCCACATCTATGACATATTGTTTTTGAATTATTCTTCGGTAAAGCTTCTGGCTTTTTACCCTGCCTTTTATATTGCTGGTTATTTCTCGGTGCCAGCCGAAAATCATGATTAAAATTTCTTCTTTGACTACAACCACGACCACGACCACGACTGGGGCCATGACCTCTTTCTCGTTGGTTAGAATTTGCTTAATTCACTTCAGGGAGTGGCAAAGAACCAACTGGCCGACTATCATGATTTTTCATTAATAGTTCATTATGTCTTTCAGCAATAAGAAGGTGAGAAAGTAATTCAGAATATTTTTTAAATTCTTTTTCGCGATATTGCTGCTGTAGGAGCATATTCGCGGGTGGAAATGTGGAGTATGTCTTTTCAAGTTTATCTTGCCCAGTGATCTCTTCTCCGCATAAATTTAACTGAGCTATAATTCTAAATAAAGCAGAATTATATTCAGTTATATTTTTGAAATCCATTAATCTCAGATTTAGCCAATCATGACGAGCTTGTGGAAGCATGACCAACTTCAGGTGGTCATATCTTTCTTTTAATTTTTTTCACAATTTAAGGGGGTCTTTTAATGTAAGATATTGTAATTTTAGCCCCTCGTCAAGATGGTGACGGAGAAATATCATGTCTTTAGCACGGTCTTGATTGGATGCCATATTGTCATCTTTAATGGTGTCTGCCAGACCCATTGATTCTAAATGAATTTCGGCATCAAGTGCCCATGATGAGTAGCCTTTTCCAGAGATATCAAGAGCAGTAAATTCAATTTTGGAAATATTTGCCATTTTATAAAAATAAAATTAAATAAAACTCTTACCACTTTTGTTACCTTGAAAAATTAGATGAAGCCTCGTGCTGATAACGTGTTATAAAAATAACTAGCTTGGCAAAATTAAGTAAAATGATTGAAAGAGAGATATTGAGGGAAACAGAACACAAGAGAGAAAGAGAGGAATTGCGTATATGTATTTCTGTTCTTCACATCTTCATTGCCAATTCATGGCAATATATATAGAGAAAATAGTGTTAGAAGATGATTAGTGGGCTACCCACTTTTAGTGGGCCCCACTTTAATATATTATGTAGTGGACATTCCACTTAACAATTTTAATATATTTCCTTAATTTATGCGTATGTCTCTTCTTCTTTTTCTTTCTCTCTTTTTAAAATTTTTTCATTAATTTGTACGTCTCTTTCTTCACCCACTTTAGAGCCTGTTTGAATAGGCTTATTTTAAGCATTTTTAAAATTAAAATAACTTTAAAGATTTTTTATGGTGTTTGAGAAAAAGTGCTTTTGAACACTCATTTTAAGATAAAATAGTTTTAAAAAGTTGAAAGTGAAAAACTGATATTTTCAATTTTAAAAAAATAGCTTAAAAATGCTTATACGAACAGACCCTTACGCTCTCATTTAGGATTTATGGTTCTATTCTTCTTCTTCTTGCCTAAAAATAACTTTCTCACTAGAAGTTTATTATATCCGTGATGTTCTTTTTATTCAACGAAAAATTAGATTTTGATTCAGTGTTATTTTCCTCCAAAAATTAGGGTTTTGAATATCTACCTTTCAATTTTGAGTAACTGCTTTTGCAAAGTTTTGTATCTTTTTTGTTCTAAAATCAATGGGTAAGAGCAGTTCTTCTAAGAAATCTATCAAGAAAAGAAATAATAATTATGATTCTCCACCTACAACATTGATTTCAACACATGCAAACTCACTTTTGTATCCAAATTGAAGAAAAAATTGATTCTTATTTAATGTGAAATATGAATTTGTATACAGTGTGTAACGATCCGAACTGTTGTTAGTTAAGTGAGACCAAAAATTTTGTCAACTAAGTTGACCGGACATGTACCATCCCACCAATCACCATAGCGTGACATTCAAGGGCATAAATAAATGACGTGAATTTTTATTTCCTCCTTCGCTTAAGTGCCAAAATAGGCGAGGGTCACCTAAAAACTCTCAGAAAAGTTGTTCTAGGCCTGGAGAAAAGAGAGGAAGGACATTCTAGCGTAAGAAAGGCTACAAACCACGGATTTCAGGCCCGTCTTCATTGTTTTTCCTTCCGAAAGTCAGGGATCATGTGATAATTCTTCTATAGCCACTTGGCACCCAGGTAGGCTAGATTTTTTTTAATTGAGTAGTTATAAAACTTTTTCTTCCGCATATTATATCATAGATTGACGGAAGATTTCATGTCTAGGCCTTCGAGCACGGAGTCTGGATGGTTGAATGATTGTCAATTGCCACTTAGAACAAGATTGTATATGTATGTGGGTCTTGATTAGCTTGTGACTAGTGGTGGTGGTCTAGTACTTGAATATATACCTTGGTAATAACGGTTTAGAGGACAAATGACTCTTTTGAGATTAAAATAAAGATATTTGTTAGGTTAATATGAGTTCCCGAGACTTGAGAGTGATCAAGGGGGGAGGTTCAATATTAGTTATGGATTTATATCAAGGGATAAGCTTGTATGTACAATTGTAGGTGATGATTAATTTCCATCTGTATTATATGTGCTTGTTTGCAATTGATAGTATTGTCTGCATGTATGACTAGGAAAGATATAATGAACTTAATGAAATGACTATTTGTGAACAATTGCAGGCAATGAACTTGTTACTTGATTGTGCAAGTATGTGAACTATTCATTGTAGATTGTGATTGTGATATTGGATCGAAAGTCACATTCCTACATATATTGGACCGAATGTCACATTCCGACACATATTAAATTGGGTACCACGCCTGTACGAATTAGATCGGATACCATGTCTGTACAAATTGGATCGGGTACCACACCGACACGAATTGGACCGGATGTCACGCCGACACATAATGGATCGGATATCACGCCAGTGCAAACTAACAGTTTAGGTATGAGTCTCATGAGAAAACCATTATTAATTGAATACTTGTGATTGAATATGAATTCATGTGTGAGGACTGTTGTATTTGAAATTGGCACAATTGTAACTGATCAGACCTATTCTGTGTAATAATTAATGTGAGAAGACTAGAAGTTTGAATTTATCTGTGTTGTTACACCGTGATAAAGTTTTTTTGTGAAAATGTATACTGCTCCTGAAACAATAATTAGTAATGTGTTCCTGCATATGCCTGTTTCATTATGTTGTGATGGTTAGATGTGTTTCAGTATTCTAGGTATGGGAGAGTGTACAAGTAAGAACTAGAATGATCGACTTGAGGACGAAGTGGCTAGGAGAAACCTTGTGGAGAAGTTTAGTTCGGGGTGGTTAGTAAGTTCTGATATAGAATACTATGTGGACAAGGGTCGATTTATTGTAGTGGAGACTTATATAAAATATAGTAAGTGGACTAGACAGTTGGGATGATATGTAGTCGAAAACTCGTCCAGGTATAATTGAAGGGCTAGGCCTTGATATGTATTAGAGTTGGCAGCGGACCAATTAGAATGGATAAGCACTAGGTTTGAATGACAGTAAAGAGGTAAATAGGGATGGTAGAATTTTATGCATAAAGGTTGAGTGGTATATTTTCTTAAGTGTATGCTTCTTCGTGTTAATTGTTATAGATTATGCGGTGGGCATCGGGTTGACATATGATGCCTATTAGTACGTGTTGTTTGTACTGATATTACTCTTTCTATGCCACTTGGAATAATTTGGTTGCAGGGTCGGTGATATTCCATATATGAAGACGAAGATGATCCTCCAACAACTTTCTACTCTTCCTTCCTTATGGTAGGAGCTGTGTCATCATTTTATTTAAATATATATTGTATTTTAAAAATCTTCTTACCTATTTAAACCAGTATACTTGGGGGTGTTAGAATGTCTATTGCAATCAATCTTGGAGTTTTAATTTAATATATAGCGATTTCATAACTCTTTTAGCCTATTATTTATATTTTGTTAAATTTTCGCATGATCTTTCTATTTAGGGGATTGAGGGTTCTCATACTTAGGTATTAGAGTAGGTGCCTACATGACTCGGTGGGTTGATTCGTGACACATTGAGGTATGGATTTATACCCGTCTAATGTATACGTCTTCAAATTGAATATATACAAAGTAGGTATTATGTATACATAATTGACAACAATATGTATACAAACCTGATTATATGTATCAAAATATTTTGATGAATGCTAACATCTCTATTAGACATATACATCAATAGCTACACAATATAGTTATTTATACTAACATTGTATACAAACAAACATTTTTTTTTTTGAACAAAAACACAAACAAACATAAGTAATGCATACATACTATATTTACCATGTTACAAAATGTATACAATAAATTTTGAATCAAATAAAAAATTGTATACATCAACTAAATCAACACATTAAATAAATTTATACAACGATAAAGTGCAATATAGCTAATGTATACATAAAAAATTTAATATTGTTACATGTATCCATAAAATTTTCTTCCTAATTTAAAGGAGTACAAAGACGGTTAATATTCTTATGAATACAAGTTACCACAGTGATTGAAATATTAAATCCCTAAAATTGTGCCGATTAAAAATATGACAGAAAATTTTATTACCGTAAAAACTACCGCTCTTTTTACTCTTTGCTAATTTTTGTCAATACTTTTATGGCTAAAATTTGCTGATATCTTTTGGGTAAAAAATTGTCAATTTTATTTAGAACTTGTACTTATATGTCAATTCTGCGTACTAGTTATTTAATATACGAAGGATAGTATGAGAACAAAAGTTATACTTAAGTTTTTCTTGATTTGCTAAAATGAACAAGTAAAATGAAATATCTATTTTTGATATTGGGGCTAAGTAAAATGAAACTAAAGGAGTAAATAATTTTTTACTATAAAAAATCAAGTAAAAAAAATGGAGGGAGTTGTAATTTTTTGTTTTGGTTGGTACATTCCATTTTGGATTAAGAATCACATTATTAAAATTCTTGAAAATTTATAGACTTCAAATTCTGAATAGAGTATGTAGATAACTTCACATATAACGAAAAATATTGAACATTGAAGAAAATGCACATGGCGTGGCTAGGATTCCCTTTCACATGCTTTGATGATTTGTTTATTGTTAATTTGGTTTAGTTTATGCTAATTAATTGGTGTCATGTTTATCCCGACAAGTTAAGGCCCTGTTTCCCATATTCAAACTTGGGATTTTAAATGAGTAATTAACGCCTAATAAAGACTGGATCAAAACACCTAATCAGAATTATCCCACTAATTGTGTTTTGCTTAACGTTTTAATCATTACTTCACTAATGTCAAAGGTATCTTTATCACGTGGCACACTCATAAACTTAAGTGTATACGTCCTCCTTTACATTTTTAATTTCTTCTGTTTTACTATTTTAATTTTTTATTGAAAGAAAGTTTTATCATTTAATTATATGGATTAATTATACCTTAATTAATTTTAGACAACTTTATATTATCTTATTTGGTCCGTACATTTACTAGTTCAATCATTTGTTCCAAGTGCCCAGCAATGTGGACAGCTATTGTTCCAATAAAGCACACATGACATTCCACTGAACATATAGTATTATTTCCAAGAACAAGGGATGCTTATTCGACATTTACCAGGATACTAAATCCTTTTTTAAGTGCCTCTCTATATGTAATAGGTAAGAAATGATAATATAGGGATTAGTAATGTAGAGATTAGTTTTTATCTTGTATTTGGTTTAAAATTGTAATGATCCTGAAGGTTATTTTTAAAAAAAAATCATAACAAGACTATTTTATCCCTCTCGGTAGTTTTCCCGAGTCATATTTGATTGATATCTGATGTCGGTTCCATAATTTCCTTGAAAAGTTGAGATTTTTGGTAAACTTTGAGTTTTAGAGGTTTAGAATGACTCAAAGGTGTATTTGAGGTCATTCGGAGTTTCGAGTCTCGGAACGGAATTCCGCCGATTCCATCAGTTCCGAAACGTTAAAATTTTTCTAGGAGAGTTGACGGAATTGCATTTGGGGTCATATCGTGGATTTGAAGGAATTAGTTGGAAATAGTTGAGTTTTTGGCCATAGGTTTGACTTTGGCAACACTTGAGGATTGGATGCTCGGAATTGAATTTCGACGACTCCATTGGATTTGGACGGTGATTTTAGGCCTAGGGAGAGTTCTTGCATAATTTTTGAAAGCTCTGAGGGCATTTTGGTCTTTTGAGGCATAATGTTGGTCTAGTTGCGACCTTTTGGTTTTTGGGTCAAGGAGGCCTTAAAATCAAATTATGATGATTTCGTTGAGTCCAAAATATCGATTTTAGTGGGTATGCATATATGGTTTGTGTATACGGGATTCCGAACGAATCCCGAGGGTCATTCGAAGACTTGGAGACTTAAGTAACATTGCTGTCATCTGGTGCCTGAGAGTCATTCTCCTCATCCGCGGAGACTTGCCCGTTTTCGCGAAAGGAATGAAGTTCCTTCTCCGTGTTAGCATAGGCTTTTCGCGTTCGAGGAAGGATAGTTGTCTCTCCTCCACGTTCGCAAAGCTTATGCCGCATTCGCGGAGGGACGTCTGGTTAGCCTCCGCGTTCGCGGAGTTAGCAATCCACGTTCGCAGAGAGCAAATGACCCTGAACAATGACAAAGTCTGGGTCTAGCCTATTTTCATCATTTTTGGTGATTTTTGGAGCTTGGAGAGGCTATTTTCAGAGGAGATTTCATGGGAAAACTTTGGGTAAGTGACTCTAACCTCCAATCTTGATTACCCATTGATTATTTGAGAGTTTTAGCATGAAATTGAGGTTTTTAAATTGGAGAGGTTGGGGTTTTCAAGAACTTGAATTAATTTCAATGTTGTGATGGTTGTGAGCTTGTTTTAAGTCCAAATCCACTTCCGTTTTCACTAGTAAACTCCAAATACCTTGAGGATGTTGTTTATGTAAAGAATTTCTAAAATTTTCTGCTCGTTTTGAAATTGGGTTTTTGGGGCATTTTGAGTCAATTTTGGCCCTGATTTCCAAAAAAATATGAAATGGATATTGTTGGTTCTGTATTTTGATTGGGAACTTGAATTTGTATAGATTGTGGTGGATTGAAGTGCATTCAGAAGGGGAAAGCTCACGTGGAGTGAACGATCACGTATGACTAAGGCAAGTGGACTCTTAAAACTCCATGAATCTCTTAAAATTCTTGAATGTCCCATTGTACATGTGTTGGGGGCGTAATGGGGATGAGGTTACATGTTTAATTATGATATGAATTAATCTAAAAATGAATCGACGAGGTTAATAGATAATGATGTGTGATATTGTTGAGTATTGAAACTTACATGCCATAATCTAGATATCTATATGTATTTGATAAAATACTTGATAGTCTAATTGTGATTGCGGTTTGCGTGAATTGATTATTCCTTGTTACTTGTGTTAGAATGCTGTTGCATTGGTTCTGAAACCTAGTGATGAGAGGTATATGATTGTGATACCTAGGTCATTTCTGCTCAAAGATATGATATGGCCGAGGTCATTTTCAATGAGAGATTAATAGGCTGAGGTCATTTCTGGTGAGATTATACTATCGAGGTCATTTTTGGTGAGAGATTGATATGTCGAGGTCATTTCCGGTGAGATTACATTGCCGAGGTCATTTTTGGTGAAGTTATGAGACTGATGTCACTTCCGGTCAGAGATTATGAGGCCGAGGTCATTTCCGGCCAGTTTATCATATTGAGGTCTTTGCCGGCAATTGCACACATGCATGATCATTGAGTGTGCATATACATATTTTGGATATCTATGTTGACAGTTTGATGCTTATTTGTGACTTGTGAGTACTTGTACGATATATCTTGTGATATTGAGTTGTGATTTGTATCTTATTGAGTTGTATAGTATGAACTGTTAGGTTGGGCTGATTTCTGTGCAGGTTGTAATCTGGAGGTTCGGTTGGGTTGGAAATGGAGTTCGTGTATTCTTTTAGATTAACTTAGTTTTTCTAGTTAGCTTGCTGGGTACCGTGTTGTTTGGTACTCGCCCTTGCTTCTACACTTGTGTAGGTTCCGAGCCTGGACTTTGATCACCTTCTCTTTTTTTGATCATTCGAGGTTTTTTGGGAGTTGAGAGAGGTAGCCATCGATATTGAGCGAACTCTCGTACTTCTTGTATTTTTATGATTTACTCTATTTGAGAGTTGAAGACATATTGAGACTTGTACTTTCATTTTAGTTTACTTTCTTTAGCAACTTGTACATGTGACAACTAATCTTTG
Organism: Solanum dulcamara; assembly: GCF_947179165.1. Taxonomy (NCBI): domain Eukaryota; kingdom Viridiplantae; phylum Streptophyta; class Magnoliopsida; order Solanales; family Solanaceae; genus Solanum; species Solanum dulcamara. The sequence continues at coordinate 74,550,037 of NC_077243.1, read as the reverse complement.
GGGGTATTTAAGCGAAAGACTTCTAATTTTGGTTTATTATTTATTTATTTAGACTATTTCCGCTATATTTATCGAAATATTGGGTTTTAGGTTTTCTTATCCGGTGGGAAGGGACATGTACCATCACACCCGAAATTGGATCGTGACAACTTGATATCAGAGACCTAGGTTCATATGTCTTACGTGTATAAGCCAAGTCTAAGTAGAGTCTCAAGGATCGGTACAGAGATGTCTGTACTTATCTTTGAGAGGCTATGAAGACTGTTAGAAAACTTTCTTTATTCATTCTTTCTTATCATGCCAAGTCATTATCGTTAGTGCTGAGTATGACGTATTGTTTTGGCAGATGTCGAGGACCAGATCCACGTCTATTGGTAGAGGAAAGGCAGTCCCCGAGGCAGCTGCTGAGACCCCAGCTAGGGTTAGAAGTAGAGGCCAAGTGAGAGGTCGAGGTCGTGGAGCGGTTGCTGGTAGGGACCGTGCCAGAGAAGCGGTACTTGTCCGAGGTTGTGCTAGAGAGGCCTCTCTAGAGCCACAGGTTGAGATTGTTGAGGATCAGGTTCCTTTAGAGCCCGCACCACCGTTGCTTTAGGAGACATTATTGAGGATACTGGGTATGTCAAAAAGTTTTACTCAGGGTGCTACAGGCACACCAAAGGGTTCATAGACTAAAGTTGGTGTACAGACTCTAGAGCAGCGTTAGGTCCCCGTGGCTCAAGTTTAGGTGGGCCAGCTACCATTAGTTCCTGCACCAGCTGTCGATATGCAGATTTCCCCAGATATGGTTATGACTATAGCTGATCAGTAGTGCTATGAGAGGTTTCAGAATATGAAACCACCCCAGTTCTAGGATGGTAAAAGCGAGGATGCACATGAGTTTTTGATATTATGTCATGAGATGTTGGAGGCAGTGAGTATGGCTGATGCTTGGGGTGTTAGATTTGCTGCACTCCAGCTCTTTGGGTCATCCAGGGAGTGGTGGAGGACATTCATAAGGTCCAGACCAGTTGGATCCCCTCCGGTTGAGTGGGGAGTTTTTGCTAGTGCTTTTGAGGATCGCTTCATTCCATGGATCGTATAGGAAGAGAGTAGATTGAGATTTGAGAGTTTGAGAGTTTGACTCAGGGCGGCATGTTAGTTGCCGAGTATGAGGCCCATTTCTGTCAGTTGTCAAGGCATGCTACAGCGTTGATCCCGAATGATGCAGAAAGGGTATGTTGGTTCGTGAAGGGTTTGACCTTTTCTATCCAATCCTATGTGTTCAGATCAACCCGTGAGGGGGCTTCCTTCCAGTCCATTGTGAGCACCGCTAAGGAGGCGAAATTGACAGTTAGAGAGGAGTTTGGGAATCCCAAGAGGGCCCGTGATAGTGGTCAATTTTTGGGTACCTCATTTGGAGGTAAAGGGTCACATAGAGGCGGCGGTCAGTTTTAACGCTAGAGACCTATTCACGCTTCTATGTCGGCAAAAGATAATGGTTAGTTAGTTTGAGGGTGTCAGAGTTATATCCGAGGTGGTTATGGTATTCCATCAGGGTCGTCACAGTAGTCTTCTGTCTTGAGGTCCTGCTTTAGTTGTGGAATTTTAAGTCATTTGATACTCTAGTGCCCACTACAGACTCATTCAGGGCCCCAACACATTTATTCAGCTACTCCAGAAAGAGATTCAGCGCCTTCGACTAGGGGTCAAAGTAGAGCTAAGACAAGTAGAGGTGGTAGAGCCTCTGGTGGTGGTGATGCGGTTCCGCAAAGTAGGGGTACATTTCAGGTGGGTGGTGGTTGAGGAGATCAGTGCTATATTTTTTCGGGGAGACCCGAGGCTGAGGCTTCTTATGCGGTCATTACAGGTATCGTCCCAGTTTACCATCGACCTGCATCTGTGTTATTATGCGGTCATTCTCCTATGTGTTTACCTATTATTACATCTGGATTTGATTTGACTTGTGATCGTTTACACGTGCATGTACATGTCTCTACACCCATGGGTGAGCCCATAGTGGTAGATCGAGTGTATCGATCCTGTCTTATTTTTTTAGCCGGGTATAATACTTGGGTAGACATGATTATCTGGGGATGGTAGACTTTGATGTGATATTAGGCATAGATTGGCTTTCTCCTTATCGTGCTATTCTTGATTGATATGCTAAGACTGTGACCTTAGCGATATCGGGTATTCTGAGGATCGAATGGAAGGGCACTAGTGGTTCCTATCCTAGTAAGGTCATCTCCTAAATGCGTGCTCAGAGATTGATTGATAGAGGGTGTATGTCCTATTTGGACTTTATTCGGGATACTAGTGCTGAGTCACCTCCCATAGAGTCTATTCCCATGGTTAAGGAGTTTATCGATGTATTTCATATTGATCTTCCGGGAGTTCCTCCTAATAGGGATATTAACTTTGTTATTGATTTGGAACCGGGAACTAAGCCCATCTCTATTCCATCTTATCGCTTGACTCTGATAGCGTTGAAGAAGTTCAAGGACCAATTACAGGATTTGTTGATTAAGGGGTTTATTCCCCTTAGTGTGTCACCTTGGGGTGAACCGTTCTGTTTGTGAAAAAGAAGGATGGGTCTATCAGGATGTGCATCGATTATAGACAGTTGAACAAGGTGACAGTTAAGAACAAATATCCTCTTCCTTGTATTGATGATTTGTTTGACCAGCTTCAAGGAGCTGCCTTGTTCTCCAAGATAGATTTGAGGTTCGGGTATCATCAGTTAAGGATTAGACCATCAAATATTCCTATGACTGCTTTCCAGACTTGTTATGACCATTATGAGTTTTTGGTTATGTCATTTGTGCTGACTAACACCCCAGTAGCATTCATGGAGTTGATGAATGGGGTGTTTAGGCCGTATCTAGACTCCTTTGTGATTGTTTTCATTGATGATATCTTGGTGTACTCCAAGATAAAGGAGGAACATTCTAATCCTTTGAGACTGATGTTTCAGAAATTAAGGGAGCAAAAGTTGTATGCCAAGTTCTCCAAATGTGAGTTTTGGCTTGATTCTATGGTATTTTTGGGACACGTGGTGTCCAAAGAGGGTATTAGGGTGGATCCGGTCAAGATTGAGGCAGTTAGAGGTTGGACTAGACCTACTTCCCCCACTAAGATTCAGAGTTTTATAGGTTTGACTGGATATTACTGAAGCTTCGTTAGGGATTCTCTATTATTACGGCCCCACTGACTCAGAAGTCAATAGATTTTTATTAGTCCGATGAGTGTGAGGTGAGCTTTCAAAAGCTCAAGGCCTTGTTGACTTTAGATCTTGTTTTGACCTTACCTGAGGAGGGTGTAGACTTCACCGTATATTGTGATGCTTTTGGTGTTGGTTTGGGTGGAGTTCTGATGTAAAAAGGGAAGGTGGTTGCCTATGCGTCTTGACAATTAAAGGCTCATGAGAAGAACTACCCTACCCTTGATCTAGAGTTAGCGGCGGTGGTATTTATGTTGAAGCTATGGCTTCATTACTTGTATGGTGTGCATTGTGAGGTATTCACTAATCACTGGAGTCTTCGGTATATCTTCAGTTAGAGGGATCTGAATTTGAGGCAGCGTTAATGACTTGAGCTACTGAAAGACTATGACATAACTATCTTGTACCACCCGGGGAAGGCCATTGTGGTGGCTTATGCTTTGACTGGAAAGGCTCCTAGTATGGGGAGTCTGGCAATGATTAATGTTGATAGGAGGCCTTTGTCTAGAGATGTTCAGAGGTTAGCTAATAGCCTTGTTTGATTGCAAGTTTCTGAGGAGGGTGGAGGATTTATTGCTTCTATTGAGGTCCGCTCTTTTTTAGTTGAGTAGATTTGAGAGAGGCAGTTTGATTATGAAAAGTTATGTCGGCAAAGCCAATGAAGCTAGACTTGATTCAGAGGGTGTCTTGAGGATTAGGGGGCTGGATTTGTGTGCCCAAGGTGGGTGACTTGATCAGATTGATACTAGAGGAGGCTCATTGATCTTGATATTCTATTCATTCGAGCGCGGTAAAGATGTATCATGACCTTAGTCAGCATTACTGGTGGTATGGGATGAAGAGAAATATCATCAAATTTGTGTCCAAGTGTTTGACCTGTCAACAGGTCAAGTGTGAGCACCAACGACCTGGAGGTGTGAGTCAGAGGATCCCCATTCCTACTTAAAAGTGGGAGTGGATCACCATGGACTTTGTTGTGGGTTTTCCCACCACTGTGAGTGGTTATGATTCTATATGGGTGGTAGTTGACCGACTGACCAAGTCTGCCCATTTTATTCCAGTTAAGGTAAAGTACACGACTGACAAACTAGCTCAGTTGTATATCAGTCAGATCGTTTGGCTTCATGGAGTTTCAGTATCCATTGTTTTGGATCGAGGCTCAGTGTTTACTTTGCATTTTGGCAGGCTTTACAGGAGGACCTAGGCACTAGGCTTGATATGAGTATAGATTTTCACCCACAGACTGATGGTCAGTTCAAGCGAACGATTCATGTGTTGGAGGATATGCTCTGAGCTTGTGTTATTGATTTTGGTGCTAGGTGGGATCATCATTTGCCCTTAGCAGAGTTTTCCTACAACAATAGCTATCACTTCAGTATTTAGATGGCCCCATTAGGTGGTGTCGATCTCCTATTGGGTGGTTTGACTCAGTTGAGATAGGTTCCTTAGACACGGACTTGCTTAGAGATGCCATGGAGCAGGTTCAGATTATCCAGGGTAGGCTCCTGACAGCCCAGAGTAGGCAAAAGAGCTATGTGGATAGAAGAGTTCGACTATTGGAGTTCATAGAATGTGACTATGATTGGCTCCGAGTGACGCCCATGAAGGGCGTGATGCATTTCGAAAAAAAGGACAAGCTTAGCCCTCGATTTATTGGCCCATTTTAGATTTTAGGGCGAGTGGGAGGGGTGGCTTACATATTGGCCATGCCACCTAGTTATCGGCGATACATCCTATGTTTCATGTTTCCATGCTCCAGAAGTATGTGCCAGACAAGTCTCATATGTTATCTCTTGACATGGTAGTGTTGGGTCCAGATTTAACCTTTGAGGAGGAGCCTATATCCATTCTTGATAGACAGGTCCGTAAGATTAGGACCAAGAAGATAGCTTCAGTGAAGGTGTAGTGGAGGCATCGCTCAATCGGAGAGGTGACTTGGGAGTCGGAGGATGACATCCAGGCTTGATATCCACACCTTTTCGAGACTTCAGGTACTTTCTTTTACTTTATATTCGAGGACGAACATGATTTTTAGTGGTGGATGATGTAATGACCCTGAAGGTTATTTTTGGATTTTTTTTATAAAAAGACTATTTTACCCCTATTGGTAGTTTTTCCGAGTCATATTTGATTGATATCTGATGTCGGTTTTGTAGTTTCCTTGAAAAGTTGAGATTTTTGGTAAACTTTGAGTTTTAGAGGTTTAGAATGACTTAAAAGTGGTATTTGAGGTCATTCGGAGTTTCGAGTCTCGAAATGGAATTCCATTAATTCCATTAGTTTCAAAATGTTGAAATTGGTCTAGAAGAATTGACGGAATTGCATTTTGGGCCATATCGTGGATTTGAGGGGTTGAGTTGGAAATAGTTGAGTTTATGACCTAGGTTTGACTTTGGTCTAACTTTGAGGATCGGATGCTCGAAATTAAATTCCCACGACTCCATTGGATTTGGAGGGTGATTTTAGGTCTAGAGAGAGTTCCTGTGTAATTTTTGAAAGCTCCGAGGGCAGTTTGATCTTTTGAGGCATAATATTGGTTTGGTTGCGACTTTTTAGTTTTGGGGTCAAAGAGGCCTTGAAATCGAATTACAATGGTTCCGTTGAGTCCGGAATATCAATTTTAGTGGAGATGAATATATAATTTGTGTATATGGGATCCTAAACGAATCCCGAGGGTCATTCGGAGACTTGGAGACTTAAGTAACATTGCTGTTATATGGTGCCTGAGAGTCCTTCTCCTCGTTCACGGAGACATGCCCCCGTTCGCGGAAGGATAGTTATCTCTCCTTCGTATTCACGAAGCTTATGCCACGTTCGCGGAGGGACGTCTGATTATCCTCCAACGTTCGCGGAGAGCAAATGACCCCTGAACAGTGACAAAGTCGGGTCTAGCCTATTTTCACCATTTTTGGTAATTTTTGGAGGTTGGAGAGGCGATTTTCAGAGGATATTTCATGGAAAACTTTGGGGTAAGTGACTCTAACCTCCAATCTTGATTACCCATTGATTATTTAAGAGTTTTAGCATGAAATTGAGGTTTTTAAATTGGAGAGGTTGGGGTTTTCAAGAACTTGAATTAGTTTCAATGTTTTGATGATTGTGAGCTTGTTTTAAGTTCAAATCCACTTCCGTTTTCACTAGTAAACTCCAAATACCTTGAGGATGTTGTTTATGTAAAAAAAATCTGAACTTTTCTGCTCATTTTGGAATCGGGTTTTTAGGCATTTCGGGTCAATTTCAATTCGGTTTTTAAATAAATATGATATGGATATTCTTGCTTCTGTATTTTGATTGAGAACTTGAATTTGTATAGATATTGATTAATTGGAGGGCATTCAGAAAGGGAAAGCTCACATGGAGTGACCGATCACGTATTGGCTAAGGAAAGTGGACACTTAAAACTCCGTGAATCTCTTAGAATTCTCTAATATCCCATTCTATATGTGTTGGGGCGTGTAACACCCCATAAATATTATTGATTCATGGATCCTTTCTTTCATGAAGTCCAAATAAATTATCAAAGTTTTCTATTTAATTTAAGCATGAAACTTTATGGATTTTTCATATCATAATTCCAAATGCATAGATTATTAAATATATGAAATTTAATTACCTATCTTATATTAACTTATATTGGCTTTTAAATGCATTAAATTGTTGATTTATCAAAAGTCCTTATATGAAGGCATGAAAAGATTTTGATCATGTTCTAAAGTATTTTGATCATGTTCTAAAGTATTTTGATCATGTTCTAAAGTATTTTGATCATGTTCTAAAGTATTTTGATCATGTTCTAAAAGTATTTTGGTCATGTTCTAAAGAAATTTGATCATGTTCTAAAGTATTTTGATCATGTTCTAAAAGTATTTTGATTATGTTCTCTCATGCCTAAAGTAATTTGGGCATAACTTTTCATAGGATGGTCCAAATTAGGTGATTCAAATTTCTGAATAACCACAACATCATTACCTACAACTTTCATGAAGAACATATCTTAAGATTCGGATTTTAAGTAGATCAAATAAATTGATCTTTGCAAGACATAGTGCTGTGACGGAATGGAGTGTTTGTAGAATAAAATTCATATCTCGATGTAGAATGCTCCAAATTGGATGATTCTTGAACTAACTGAAACTAGACTTCTATATCTACAATTCTTATGAAGACACCAAATCCTAATAAGGAATTTATCTTATTCAAACGTAGCTTCGAAAACAGATATTCCGTTAAAAGAGATTTCATCTCACCTACCATAGAAAGATCTAGAACCATTTGACATCATCCATGACATCAAAATTCTCCATTGAATTTTCAAGATCATCCTTTATGATTATGTTTATTTATTGTTAGGTCCCTCCTCCACACCTATAAATACCCACCTTATTTCCTCATTTTATTCACCAAGCTTTCTTAAGCAACTCTTCTCTCTATATACTTCTTTACTCCTTCTCAAATATAGTTTTAGTTTTAGTAGTATAAAAATACTACTCTAGTGATTCTTATACTCCGGGTAGTACACAAAATAAACCGGCGAGAAGAAAAGGCTAGGGGTCCAAGAGTGTTCCAATTCGAAGTAAAGCTTCCGATTTAAGGTATGTAAGGCTTTCATAGCATTGGATTGAGTTCGTCCATGCGCTCAATATTTAAATTCATTATAATTGAATTATAGTTGAATTTTATCCAAATCTTGAATTCTAAATGAAATAATTCTTCTTCTATTGAGTTGGATATATTTATGCATTAATATTATTATTATTATTGTTATCTCTCATATTATTGGAATTATTGTTCATGGCTACTTTCCCATGAATCCTAATTGATTTAATGTTCATGAATATTTTTATACATGTTTTGAGTAAAGATGTTGGCTTTTTATTATTTTCATTGATAAAAAGAAAGTTATATGAATTAATACTATATATGTATTTTATTGAATTTTGAAAGAGCAAAAGAGTTGAGTTTGAATGAATTTGAGCAAATGATATTTTGAGTAAGATATTTTGATGAGATTTAAATAATATTTTTGGAAGTATAATGATTGATGAACATGAAATGAGATGAGTTTGATGATTTAAATTAAAGTCCAATGAGACTAGATGATGAGTTTAATATGAGCACATATTTTGGGAGTAGTATTGAGCACCGAGTTGGGTAAGAGTTTAATTGACTCAAACCCCAGAACTACGTAGCCAGCGTAGGATGGAGGCTATGCCTCTTAAGTCCCAAAAAGAGGACTTTGATGAGTGGATCCAAGATGGTGATGTCCTTTACCCTGGCAAGGTATTGGATGGATGTGGCAACGACATCGCTTCGTTGTATCATCGCTAGCTCATAAGTGATGGTTGTCGGTTAGAGAAACTCTCAATTGAGTAAGCATTGCTTGTTACTATTATTTTTATTATTATATTTTAAACTTGCATTACATATTGATGTTGAGTTCTGAGCTAAGTTTTCTTGAGAGAAGTTTCTTGATATTTGTCCTTACCTTCCTGCCATTTTACATACTCGTACATTCCACGTACTGACGTCATTCGACCTGCATCGTTTTATGATGCAGATACAGGTGTTAGAGATCCTCAACAGGCGCTTCGTTGAAGATCATTATTTTTCAGCTATTTGGTGAGTCCTTCTTATATTCGGAGGAACTCTTTATCCTTTAAGTATTGTTGAGTATTATGTTTCTTTTAAGGTAGCCATGGATATGTCATTGGCACCATCTAAGAGTATTAGAGGCTTCATAGACAGAGTTTAATGATGTAATTGGAGTAGTTCTCCTTTGAAACTACTTATTCTAAAAAAAAACATTTCTTCTTTCATTAGATGTTGTTAATGGAGAGCCCATATAAGTATTCTTATTAAGTCTTCCGCTGATGAATAAATAAGTGATGAGACCAAGTGGTTCTCTCAGAGGCCAGAGATGGTTTCTGAGTGCCGGCCACGCCTAGGGTACCCTCTCGGGGCGTGACAAACTTGGTATCAGAGCACAAAGTTCAAGAGTTCTAGGGTGTCTATGAAGCCGTGTCTAGTAGAGTCTTGCTTATAGGTGTGTCGTGCACCACACTTATAATCAGGAGGCTATAGGACATTAGGAATTATTTCACTTCTTTCATAATCTGAGTTCGTGCGATAGAGTTTAACTCTATAAAAGCTTCCTTTATAATTCGTGCGTTTACACGTTTCAGACATGCCTCCTAAACGTTCATCTAGTCAGAGGAACGCTGCCAGCACTGAGGTTCCACAATCAGTGATGCCTCCACGGAGAGCTAGGGGCCGACCTGCAAGGTTTACTGAGGTACCCCAAGTACCTACTGTTCAGACCACTCCTACTTCTGAGGAAGATTTTCGAGGAGCGATTGCTATGCTCACCCAGTTGGTGGCTGCTCGAAATAGTAGCCAGAGTTCACCAACTCCTAACTCTAGTTATCAAGAGCCGTCTGCTGCCACGAGGATCAGAGATTTTCTGAGAATGAATCCGCCGGTCTTCACGGGCTCCAACGTTGATGAAGACCCCCAAAATTTCATTGATGAGATGTGGAAAATACTAAAAGCGATGCATGCTACAGAGATTGAGGGGGTTGAATTGGTGTCTTATCAACTCAAGGATATGGCAAATGTCTGGTATAATCAGTGGGAAGAAAGTAGAGGTGAGGATGCAGAGCCTGCTCTTTGGGATGAGTTTGAAAGAGCATTTCTTGATAACTTCTTTCCCCAAGAGCTACGTGAAGCAAAAATTGAGGAGTTTGTGAACCTCAAGCAAGAGAGTATGACTGTGAAAGAGTATAGTTTGAAGTTTATTCAATTGTCCAAATATGCCCCAGAAATGATTCCTCATATGAGGTCTAAGATGAGGAAGTTTGTCTCTGGCCTAGGCAAACATGTAAAGAAAGAATGTAAGGCAATGCTAATGATTTCTGATATGGAGTTTTCTAGATTGATGGTGTATGCTCAGCAGGTTGAGGATGACAAGAAAAAGGACCGAGAGGAACACCTAAGCAAGAAGGCTAAGTCTACTGGGCATGAGAATGAGCAGAAGCAAGGGAAGGGTAACAAGTCTTTCTTTCAGAAAAGGTCTTCCAATTATGCACCTTCCCCAACAAATGCTTTTACACCTAATACCAGGTATGATCAGAGATCGCTAAGTCACCAAAACTTTCGATCTCAAGGTTCTCAGTCCCAATTAAGTATGGCTCAAGGCTCTAGAGGAAAACCACCACGTGCTAGATGTGGGAGGCTCCATTTGGGAGAGTGTCGTGTGGGCACCAATGCTTGCTATGGATGTGGAAAGACAGGTCACTTCCAGAATGAGTGTCCTTCAAAGAGGCAGGGAGATGGAAGTAGTAGAGCTCAGTTTTCTTCTGCAGCTCCACAGAATAGAGGTAATCATAGAGGTGCAGCTTCAAGTGCAGGTGGGGGAACCAACCGTCTGTATGCTATGGGTAGTCGCCAAGACCAAGAAAATGCACCCGACGTTGTTACTGGTATGCTCCGAGTCCTTTCTTTTGATGTGTATGCATTACTTGATCCTGGTGCTACATTATCTTTTGTGACTCCTTACTTGGCTAGTAAATTTGAGATCCTTCCTGAGTGTCTTCTTGAACCTTTCAGTGTGTCTACTCCTGTTGGTGATTCTATCTTAGCTGAGAGGGTCTATAGAAATTGTACTGTGTCAATCTATCATAGGGATACCATGGCTGACTTAGTTGAGTTGGACATGGTTGATTTTGATATGATTCTTGGTATGGACTGGCTTTATTCTTGTTATGCTTCAGTTGATTGTAGGACCCGAATTGTCAAGTTTCAATTTCCAAACGAGCCTATCTTAGAGTGGAAGGGGAATTCTGTAGTGCCTAGGGGTAAATTTATTTCCTACCTTAAGGCTAGAAAATTAATCTCTAAGGGATGTATATATCACATAGTCCGAGTCAAAAATATTAATGATCAGACTCCATCTCTTGAGTCAGTTCCCATTGTGAATGAGTTTCCTGAAGTCTTTCCTGAGGATCTACCCGGAATCCCTCCTGATAGAGAGATAGACTTTGGTATTGATGTCCTTCCTGATACACAACCTATCTCCATTCCTCCTTATAGGATGGCTCCTGCTGAGTTGAAAGAGTTGAAAGAACAACTGAAAGACCTCCTAGATAAGGGGTTTATTAGGACAAGTGTCTCACCTTGGGGCGCTCCTGTCCTATTCGTGCGAAAGAAAGATGGGTCCCTTAGAATGTGCATTGATTACCGACAACTAAATAAGGTCACCATTAAAAACAAGTACCCTCTCCCCAGAATAGATGATTTATTTGACCAACTTCAGGGTGCCACATGTTTCTCTAAGATAGACCTCAGATCAGGCTATCACCAGTTGAAAGTGAGAGAATGTGACATCCCGAAGACGGCTTTTCGAACCCGCTATGGTCATTTTGAGTTTCTTGTTATGTCCTTTGGATTGACAAATGCTCCAGCAGCTTTTATGGACCTCATGAACCGAGTATTCAAGCCATACCTAGATACGTTTGTAATTGTCTTCATCGATGATATTTTGGTCTACTCTAGAAGTAAGAGTGAGCATGCTAATCACCTTAGGATTGTCCTTCAAACTCTTAAGGAGAAGGGGTTGTATGCTAAGTTTTCAAAGTGTGAGTTTTGGCTTGAGTCTGTAGCATTCCTAGGCCATATTATATCTGGGGATGGAATCCAAGTTGATACTCAAAAGATTGAGGCAGTTAAGAACTGGCCCCGACCCACCTCTCCAACCGACATAAGGAGTTTCTTAGGTTTGGCTGGTTACTACAGAAGGTTTGTTGAGGGATTTTCATCCATATCCTCACCATTGACTAAGCTGACTCAGAAGAAGGCTAAGTTTCAATGGTCTGATGCTTGTGAGAAAAGTTTTCAAGAGTTGAAAGCTAGATTGACTACTGCTCCAGTACTATCCCTACCCGAAGGAACGGATGGTTTTATAACCTATTGTGATGCTTCAAGAGTTGGGTTGGGATGTGTATTGATGCAGAAAGGTAAGGTCATTGCCTATGCCTCCAGGCAACTTAAGACTCATGAGAGAAACTACCCCACTCATGACCTTGAGTTGGCAGCTGTGGTATTTGCTCTTAAGATCTGGCGTCACTATCTTTATGGTGTACATGTGGATGTGTTCACAGACCATAAGAGCTTACAATATGTATTCAGTCAGAAGGAGCTGAATTTGAGGCAGAGGAGATAGCTAGAGTTGCTCAAGGATTATGACATGAGCATTCTCTACCACCCAGGTAAAGCAAATGTAGTTGCTGATGCTCTTAGCAGGTTATCTATGGGGAGTAAAACTCATGTGGAAGAGGAAAAGAAGGAGTTGGCAAAGGAAGTGCATAGACTTGCGTGTTTGGAAGTTCAACTTATTGACTCTAGTGAGGGTGGTATAATAGTACGAAATGGAGCTGAATCATCTCTAGTTGCAGAGGTGAAAGAGAAACAAGATCAGGATCCCATTCTTCTTCAACTGAAGGATGAGGTTCACAAGCAGAAGGTAATGGCTTTTACCAAAGGGGGAGATGGAGTGTTGAGATATCAAGGAAGATTATGTGTTCCAAGTGTTGATGGTATTCGAGAGAGAATCATGGAAGAAGCCCATAATTCCAAGTATTCCATCCATCCAGGTTCAACAAAGATGTATCATGACTTGAGAGAAGTATACTGGTGGAGTGGAATGAAGAGAGATATAGCAGAGTTTGTGTCCAAGTGCCCAAACTGCCAACAAGTTAAAGTTGAGCACCAAAGGCCTTGTGGAGTGGCTCAGAATATAGAGATCCCAGAATGGAAGTGGGAAATGATCAATATGGACTTCATTACCGGTTTACCACGAACCCGCAAACAACATGACTCTATTTGGGTGATTGTGGATAGGATGACCAAATCGGCACATTTCTTGCCAGTGAAGACTACCAACACTGCAGAGGATTATGCCAAAATGTATCTTAGAGAGATTGTTAGACTGCATGGAGTTCCTTTGTCTATCATCTCTGATAGGGGAGCTCAATTTACTGCTCAATTTTGGAAGTCATTTCAGAAGGGTTTGGGTTCAAGAGTGAACCTTAGTACTGCTTTTCATCCGCAAACAGATGGCCAGGCAGAGCGTACGATACAGACTTTGGAGGATATGTTAAGAGCCTGTGTCATTGACTTCAAAGGTAATTGGGATGATCATTTACCCCTTATTGAGTTTGCATATAATAATAGTTTCCATTCGAGTATTCAAATGGCTCCTTATGAAGCTCTATATGGGAGGAGATGTAGATCACCAATTGGTTGGTTCGAAGTTGGTGAAGCTGAGTTGATTGGACCAGACTTGGTTCACCAAGCTATGGAGAAGGTGAAAACCATCCAAGAAAGGTTGAGGACAGCTCAGAGTCGCCAAAAATCCTACACTGATGTTAGGAGGAGAGATTTGGAGTTCGAAGTGTACGATTGGGTATACTTGAAAGTTTCACCCATGAAGGGTGTGATGAGATTTGGAAAGAAAGGAAAGCTTAGTCCTCGCTACATTGGTCCTTATCAGATTATGAGGAGGGTAGGTAACGTAGCCTATGAATTGGAGTTGCCCCCAGAATTAGTTGCTATTCATCCCGTGTTTCACATCTCTATGCTTAAGAAGTGTTTGGGAGATCCTTCACTTGTTGTCCCAGCTGAGAGCATTGGAGTGAAAGAGAGTTTGAGTTATGAAGAGATTCCAGTTCAGATTCTTGATCGTCAGGTTTGCAAATTAAGAACTAAGGAAGTAGCATCTGTCAAAGTCCTGTGGCGAAATCAATTTGTTGAAGAGGCTACATGGGAAGCTGAAGAAGATATGAAGGCTAAATATCCTCATCTATTTGTGCCTTCCGATGATGATGTTCAAGGTAATATTCCTTACTCCAACCTTTGAGTCGATGTATATTCTTGAATTTTAGTAATGGAGTTTATGAGAAATTGATGTCTTGATGATACTCATTCTTGATGTCTCCTAGTTTCATCTTCATTCGAGGACGAATGATTCCAAGGGGGAGATATTGTAACACCCCATAAATATTATTGATTCATGGATCCTTTCTTTCATGAAGTCCAAATAAATTATCAAAGTTTTCTATTTAATTTAAGCATGAAACTTTATGGATTTTTCATATCATAATTCCAAATGCATAGATTATTAAATATATGAAATTTAATTACCTATCTTATATTAACTTATATTGGCTTTTAAATGCATTAAATTGTTGATTTATCAAAAGTCCTTATATGAAGGCATGAAAAGATTTTGATCATGTTCTAAAGTATTTTGATCATGTTCTAAAGTATTTTGATCATGTTCTAAAGTATTTTGATCATGTTCTAAAGTATTTTGATCATGTTCTAAAAGTATTTTGGTCATGTTCTAAAGAAATTTGATCATGTTCTAAAGTATTTTGATCATGTTCTAAAAGTATTTTGATTATGTTCTCTCATGCCTAAAGTAATTTGGGCATAACTTTTCATAGGATGGTCCAAATTAGGTGATTCAAATTTCTGAATAACCACAACATCATTACCTACAACTTTCATGAAGAACATATCTTAAGATTCGGATTTTAAGTAGATCAAATAAATTGATCTTTGCAAGACATAGTGCTGTGACGGAATGGAGTGTTTGTAGAATAAAATTCATATCTCGATGTAGAATGCTCCAAATTGGATGATTCTTGAACTAACTGAAACTAGACTTCTATATCTACAATTCTTATGAAGACACCAAATCCTAATAAGGAATTTATCTTATTCAAACGTAGCTTCGAAAACAGATATTCCGTTAAAAGAGATTTCATCTCACCTACCATAGAAAGATCTAGAACCATTTGACATCATCCATGACATCAAAATTCTCCATTGAATTTTCAAGATCATCCTTTATGATTATGTTTATTTATTGTTAGGTCCCTCCTCCACACCTATAAATACCCACCTTATTTCCTCATTTTATTCACCAAGCTTTCTTAAGCAACTCTTCTCTCTATATACTTCTTTACTCCTTCTCAAATATAGTTTTAGTTTTAGTAGTATAAAAATACTACTCTAGTGATTCTTATACTCCGGGTAGTACACAAAATAAACCGGCGAGAAGAAAAGGCTAGGGGTCCAAGAGTGTTCCAATTCGAAGTAAAGCTTCCGATTTAAGGTATGTAAGGCTTTCATAGCATTGGATTGAGTTCGTCCATGCGCTCAATATTTAAATTCATTATAATTGAATTATAGTTGAATTTTATCCAAATCTTGAATTCTAAATGAAATAATTCTTCTTCTATTGAGTTGGATATATTTATGCATTAATATTATTATTATTATTGTTATCTCTCATATTATTAGAATTATTGTTCATGGCTACTTTCCCATGAATCCTAATTGATTTAATGTTCATGAATATTTTTATACATGTTTTGAGTAAAGATGTTGGCTTTTTATTATTTTCATTGATAAAAAGAAAGTTATATGAATTAATACTATATATGTATTTTATTGAATTTTGAAAGAGCAAAAGAGTTGAGTTTGAATGAATTTGAGCAAATGATATTTTGAGTAAGATATTTTGATGAGATTTAAATAATATTTTTGGAAGTATAATGATTGATGAACATGAAATGAGATGAGTTTGATGATTTAAATTAAAGTCCAATGAGACTAGATGATGAGTTTAATATGAGCACATATTTTGGGAGTAGTATTGAGCACCGAGTTGGGTAAGAGTTTAATTGACTCAAACCCCAGAACTACGTAGCCAGCGTAGGATGGAGGCTATGCCTCTTAAGTCCCAAAAAGAGGACTTTGATGAGTGGATCCAAGATGGTGATGTCCTTTACCCTGGCAAGGTATTGGATGGATGTGGCAACGACATCGCTTCGTTGTATCATCGCTAGCTCATAAGTGATGGTTGTCGGTTAGAGAAACTCTCAATTGAGTAAGCATTGCTTGTTACTATTATTTTTATTATTATATTTTAAACTTGCATTACATATTGATGTTGAGTTCTGAGCTAAGTTTTCTTGAGAGAAGTTTCTTGATATTTGTCCTTACCTTCCTGCCATTTTACATACTCGTACATTCCACGTACTGACGTCATTCGACCTGCATCGTTTTATGATGCAGATACAGGTGTTAGAGATCCTCAACAGGCGCTTCGTTGAAGATCATTATTTTTCAGCTATTTGGTGAGTCCTTCTTATATTCGGAGGAACTCTTTATCCTTTAAGTATTGTTGAGTATTATGTTTCTTTTAAGGTAGCCATGGATATGTCATTGACACCATCTAAGAGTATTAGAGGCTTCATAGACAGAGTTTAATGATGTAATTGGAGTAGTTCTCCTTTGAAACTACTTATTCTAAAAAAAAACATTTCTTCTTTCATTAGATGTTGTTAATGGAGAGCCCATATAAGTATTCTTATTAAGTCTTCCGCTGATGAATAAATAAGTGATGAGACCAAGTGGTTCTCTCAGAGGCCAGAGATGGTTTCTGAGTGCCGGCCACGCCTAGGGTACCCTCTTGGGGCGTGACAGGGCGTAATGAGAATGAGGTTACCAATTTAATTATGATATGAATTAATCTAAAAATGAATCGACGGAGTTCATAAAAGATGATATGTCATATTGTTGAGTATTGAAACTTACATGCTGTAATCTAGATATCTATGTGTATTTGATTAAATACTTGATAGTCTAATTGTGATTGCAGTTTGCGTGAATTGATTATTGATCATTACTTGTGTGAGCATGTTGTTGCATTGGTTCTGAAACACTGTGATGAGAGGTATATGATTGTGAGATCGAGGTCATTTCTAGTCAGAGATATGATATGTCCGAGGTCATTTCCAGCTAAAGATTGATAGGTCGAGGTCATTTTTGGCGAGGTCATTTTCGATGAGAGATTGATATGTCGAGATCATTTTTGGCGAGATTATTTTGTATAGGTTATTTTCTGGCGAGAGTATATGGGCGAGGTCATTTTCGACGAGGTTGTGGGACCGAGGTCACTTCCGATCAGAGATTATGAGGCCAATGTCATTTTTGGCCAGGGTTTATCGTGCCGAGGTCTTTTTCGGTAATTGCACACATGCATGATCATTAAGTGTGCATATACATATTTTACATATCTGTTTTCACAGTTTGATATTTGTTTGTGACTTGTGAGTACTTGTACGATACATCTTGTGATATTGAGCTGTGATCTGTATCTTATTGAGCTGTATAGTATGAACTGTTAGGTTGGGCTAATTTTTGTGCAGGTTGTAATCTGGAGGTTCGATTGGGTTGGAAACAGAGTTTGTGTATTCTTTTAGATTTACTTAGGTTTTCTAGTTAGCTTGCTAGGTACCGCGTTGTTTGGTACTCACCCTTGCTTCTACATTTGTGTAGGTTTCAAGCCTGGACTTTGATCACCGTCTCTTTTCTTGATCATTCGAGGTTTTCTGGGAGTTGAGAGAGGTAGCCATTGATATCGAGCGAACTCTCGTACTTCCTGTATTTTTATGATTTACTCTATTTGAGAGTTGAAGACATATTGAGACTTGTACTTTCATTTCAGTTTACTTTCTTTAGCAACTTTTACATGTGACAACCAATCTTTGGGGTATTTAAGTGAAAGACTTTCGCTTTTGATTTATTATTTATTTATTTAGACTGTTTTCGCTATATTTATCAAAATATTGAGTTTTAGGCCGACTTATCCGGTGGGAAGGGACAGGTGTCATCACACCCGAAATCGGGTCGTGACAAAAACTCTAAAAAAGCTTCTTTCCAATTATACCCTTGTATTATTATGAGATTTTTTATTTCATGTAATCTGGTCAAGGTAGATAATTTTCGGACAATATTATTTTCTTGTGGCCTTCTAACTATCTATTAGAAGAACATTTTATCGTCATGTTTTCTATTTTTTCACTTGAATTATTTGAGGGTAAATGATTGTCATCTTAATAAATTGATCACTCACAAAACGTCAATTTTCATTTAAATAAAGATAGACCATCTACTTTTAAAACTGAAAAGAAGGTAAAGAATAGTAAAATCGAGTAAACAATCTACGTTTACACATAAAATTGCATGTTATAATTTTAATATGTATGCAATTTTATAAATTGCTCAAAATATAAATAATCAGAAAACCATATATATATATATATATATATATATAATATATATATATATATATATATATATGAACAAATAATACAGTCAATTAAGATCACAAACATCATGTGATTATATAAATGCCTTTTCAATTAGTAAATGATAAACAACTCACATTTTAAATATTGTACTGATTTGTATTTGATTTATTTAGCAACAAACAACTCTCTCTAAATATTTAAATTTGTAAGCTAATTTATTTAAATAAATTTACTAGTACAAATATACAACATAAAACCAAAAAAAATGATTAAAAGGATTTGAGGGGTATTTTTGTCTTTACATATATTAATCCCATGGTATTAAATCCTATGTATTATTAATACCACCAAATGGAAGGTATTAGCGATACACCATATAATACCAAATAGGTTTAGTTATATATACTCTCAAAATTCCTACCAAACATAATACTAAATAATATCATACATAATACATGAATTATTTCTCTTAATACGCTCTATCAAACAATCCCTAAGTGACTAAGGAAATCATTGACCTCAATATCAGGTGCAAGATCAGAATCATAAACTCCTTATTCTAAATCCTTTTAGGTATACAATATTGTGTTGGCCTTTGTATTAACACCCCCCCCCCTCCAAATTAAATGATTTTTTACCTAATAATAAAAAAAATGCAAATTCTTATCCTTTTAAGTTTTCAAAACCTTTGAATTGAACCGTCCATAATTATTGCCTTAATTTGAGCCATATTAATCTACGAGTGTAGTGTAGTAGTACTACAACACCAACATTTAGGTGAAACCAAAATCCAACAAAACCACAACATTAAATAATCCAATATTTTATTCCACGAACCACCAAATGATCCCCCTCCAATACTAGGAGTAACATTATCCATTAGGCAAAAGAAATGGGAATGTAAAAATAAAAATAAATTAAAAACTACTACTTCTCCCTCCATTTCATTTCATTTCATTTTACTTGATGCAAATCAAGAAAATCTTTTTTTTTTCATACTACTCTTAATATTAAATAAATATATAAAATAATAATAGTCAAATTTAAAGTTTCAAAGCATTATTAATAAGGTTAGTTTAGTAAAATGCACATTTAGTTAAAGGTTTATTAAGGTGTGTATCAGGTCAACATGTGTCAAATAATATGAAACGAGGAAGTACTTGTTCAGTTTAGCAAATTAAGACAATTGTTAAATAACTGTACTCCTTCCGTCCATATTAAGTAAATTATTGACTTTTTTCATAATTCAAAATAAGTGAATTATTCAAAGCTTAAGAGAATTATTGAGATTTTTTTTCAAATTTACCCTTCAACATACTTAACTACTTTATATTTTCTAGGAGAATAATTAGGAATAATCAAAAGTGTAATAGTGAAAAATAACATTTGATTTATGTTCTTAAATATTTTTCTTAAGGAGTGTATCATACTCTTACAAGTCACTTAAAGTACTAGTGGTCAAATTAAGATTATCATCTCAAGATAATTCATAAGATTAATTTAGTAAAATAAACTACCAATAAATATAATTTCTTAAGAGGAGTGTCAAGTCAACATAGACCTAATGAAATGAAACGGGGGAGTAGCTAACTACAAATTAAAGCAAGTTGCAAAAGAAAGAATGTACATATTCCTACATTTAAAACTTATACATGGGATGATCAGAATATCATACATGTAGGATTATAAATTAAAACCCATTCTAATTATCCCAAAGAGTCATATAAGTGCTTTGATAATCAGCAACAAAGAACATATTATCATCCATTAATATCCCCTCCATTCCAAACTCCCCAAGAAAATGTGGTTGTTCCATTGAGAATATTGATGAAGTTGGGCTATTATTCCTTGAAATATCACATTTACGTTCCAATAATAGCCTCTGTATCTCCTTTTCTGCTTCACACAGTTGCTCTTTCATCTTCAAAACCTGCAAGGAAAATGTACACTTCAGACTTCCGACTGATAGTTTCTCTTCCGAACCGGAACAATACCTATAAAAAAAAAGGAGTACGAGGGCCAAACTGATAAATCTTTGATGAATTCGAACATAAAATCTATCGATCTTCAATTTTTTCAAGCTAATATTTATATGTATAGAAACTACGTATGTACTATATAAGTCATATTAATAATTAACAAATTAAAATATGTCAAAAGTAATTGGAAAACTATAATCAAAGTATATTTTTTGACTCTACCAATAATTATTATAATAGTGTCACATCAAATGAAATAAAATACCACAAATGGACCTCAGTTTCAAGACGATATTTCTCAATGATGGTATCCTCATGTTGAGTCTTTAACTTGGAGTATTCTTCCTCGAGTTTCTTGTTCTTCCATCTAGCCCTCCTGTTTTGAAACCACACCGCGACTTGGTGAGGATCAAGGCCAAGCTCAGAAGCGAGCTTAGCCTTCCTCTCCGTCTCCAGCTTGTGTTGGTCCCCGAAACTTCGTTCAAGAAGATTAACTTGTTCTTCACTAAGCAACTTCCTCTTCCTCATCACTACTCCACTAGTGTTGCTGCTTCCTTCACTTTTCTTCTTCTTCCTTCTTCTCCGCGGTTTCACCATTGTCTCTTCTGAAGAGACTAAAGTATAAACATTAATATTGCAAGCAACCAAAAAATACAACTCTTTTTTTCTTCCATGTGGGTGCTATGTGACAAGGAGAATTAAAATAGTTTTATGTGCTGATCAAAGTTGAACGATAAGGGTACATATATTAAAAAAGTAAAACGCATGGTGAATATAACTTTATTTGAAGAGTACAGAAGCAAATCTAACCCTTTTTAGTAAAAAAATAAAAATACAACTCATACTCCAAGAAATTAAAGTTTTTTTTTTTTAAGTCAAAATTCTCAGATTTCATAGATAGGCCAAAGGAGATCAATAGAGGAGGGCTACGCCTGACCTCTGAATTACAAAACAAGGGATGAGGAACTCATCCTTACGCTCTAGCTTATTAAAGAAACGAAAGGGGAAGGAGGGAGATTACTCCTAGCTCATCGTATGAGTTTACAAAGAGGAAGTTCTAAAACAAAGAACTTCGAGCTATATAAAAGCTAAGAAATTAAAGTTGAAGTTGTAGTTCTAACCTTGTTCTTGTGCTAGTTGGGAGTAAATTTGAGGATAGAACTGAGAGATGAGTTCCATTTGCTCATCAACCTTGCTGCTTGTCATAATCCCTTTCCTTCTCTCTTGTTATTGCTTTTGCTTACTGATGTAGAAAATGAAATTTATAAAGTGGATATATAGCTAGTGAAGTGAAGAAAATGGTATTTGGTGGGACTTTATTTATAGAGCTAATTAACTAGCCGTACGTATGGGATCACATGTCTTGTTCAGATCCAACGATAATAATATATTCAATGTAATTTCATAAGTGAAATTTAAAAAGGATATAAATTATTGTACACAGAATTTATTCCTATCTTTGTTCAGATTCCAATAGACAATTGTTTGGAATATAGCTTGAACAAAGGTGAAAAAACTTTTGTTTAATTTGGGAAATGGAGAAGGGATTGAAAATTTAAGGACATGTAGCTTTTTTGTCTTAGTTGGGGAAAATTGTCTAGGTCAATATAATTGGATATATAGCTAGAAAGCAAATTATTTATAGATTATTGTCTTCGTCGTCGTAGCGGCCTCCAACTTATTTGAGTCTTAGACATAGTTATTATTCTCTTTGTTCATTTTTACTTGTCACTGTTTTAGTTTTCGAGGTCAACTTGACTATACTTTAAAGCAAAATTGAAGTAGATTAATTTAATATTTAAAATCTAAAATTTAGATGGTTGAAAACTATACGAAAAATATTATAAGTTGTCATCCTTCTCGTATTAATATGATGAAAAAATATATCTTAAAGTGTTAATCAAAGTTCATGTAGTTTGATTTCAAAAAATAAAACAATAACAAATAAAAGTGAACGGAGGAAACATTATATATAGAGTATGATTGTATGCAATTGAAATCCTTTTTCTTAAGAATAATTTAATTGAAAAGATTGAACTTTGAAGAAGATGCGTATGGCGTGGCTAGGATTCCCTTTCACATGCTTTTAATTACTTGTTAATTAAAAATTTGGCTCCATGCATGGTTAGTATTAATTGGTGCCATGTTTATCCCGACAAGTTAAGGTCATGTTTCCCATCTTCAAAAGTGGTATTTTAAATGTTAATTAACACATAATAAAGATTGGATCAAAACACCTAATTATTATGTTCGAAAAGTTACACAAATGTATTGTTCGGCTAACTAGTTTATCACTGCCTCCGTCTCTAGTTACTTATCAAATATTTTCTAATTTGATTTTCTTTTTTATTTGTCAATTTTGACAAATCAAGAGAGGACAATTTTTTTTCTTCCTATTATATCCTCAATTTATTAACATTGAGTTAATGTCTTTGAAAAATATAGTGAGTAAATAGGTTTAACACTCTATCAATTAATAGGGATAAAATGGTAAACTCACTATACCAATCATTATTTTCTTAATATGTATACCAAGTCAAAATTTAACAAGGAAAAATGAACGGAGGGAGTAATATGATTGAAATACACAACACTATCCGAGTATATATTATGTGTACATATGCATATAAAATATACATAATCTATACATTTTGTACATATTTTATAAATTAGATGATCGAATGATTCATACCCATAATTATTTCTATTATTTATTACTCCCTCTGTTCCATATTAGATGGACATCTTACTAAAAATATTTGTCTTATATTACTTGATCACTTACTAAATCATGATAAAATTAATTAAATTTATTTCATTTTACCCCTACAATTAATATGCTTTGGAAGTTTAAATAAATTTTGAAGATCAAAATTTTTTTTTTCAAGAAGCTAATTAATATAAGCGAAGGATAAAATAATAAAATTGATCAATCTATTAATAATTTCTTGATTATCGTATAAAATAGAAAGTATTCATCTAATATGGGACGGAGGGAGTGTGTTTTGTTTAAGATTTTAATAGTACTAAACTTAAATCCAAGTATCTTTTTCACGTGGCACAGTCATAAACTTAACCGGCCACCTCGTAATTTTCCTTCTTTTATGCTTTAGTGGTACTCATTTAATTTAATTATATATAGATCTTAGTTAATTTTTAGATAGCTTTATTAATATATTACATCTAATTTGATCCGTACATTTGCTCATTCAATCATTTCTCCAAAACGCCAAACTCAGTGGACAGCTATTATGCCACTAAAACATACATGTTTATAGTATTTCCAAGACCAAGGGATGCCATTATAGGTAAAATCTTCTAGTTACTTTTATTTGATTCGAAATCAATCAATCTAGTTATGAACAAGATGAAGAGAGTTCTAACAGGCTGAAAAGGGTTCTAAAGACTCATCAACAAGATGTATGCACCTCAGCAGTATGTGATACAAACCATATGGTTATCACAAAATTGAATTTTTTTTTTAAAGGAATGAATTAGCCTTTTGTGATATTTTGTCAGTATATTGTCATATATCATGTGAGTATCAATGCAAGAATGAGTTAATTCTTTATGATACCCAAATAATATATGATATATACCATATGACATCGAGGATTGAGTAGAATTTTTTGAACGATCAGTCCTTTATGATATTGTATTAGTATATGATATATACTAGGTTGATATCATAAAGAAGTGAGTGTGTTTTGGAAGGAATCAATGGCCAGTCCTCCTTGATATATACCATGTGACGTAGAGAACTGAGCAATGTTTCTTATAGAATGACTAGTGATGAAGAATATGTGGTGTGCATGGGTCCAATATTTGTTCATAAATTTATTTTTAAAGTGGTGTTAATTAAATAATTTTTAATTATCTAATTAAGTGTAAAATGAATACATGATAAATATTACTGTATTAATATTTTTAAATTTAAAGTGGTGTTGATTAAATGATTTTATTTTGTTATTCTAAGAAATAAGTGTCAAAAACACGTCTAAACTATCCCAATTTTTTGAGTTTCATACTTAAACAATCACTTATTAGCAATAAATCATATCATTTCTTTTTCTCGAAAACCTAATGGGAGGGGTTCCATTGAAAAGTCCATAATTAAAGTATTTTTCTTCATTGATCGTCGATTTTTTTACTCATAATTATACAATTTACACAAATATCAACAACATTCAAAATAATAAAATTATAACAAATGGAATGAATTTGAAACTATAAGACATAGTTAAGATGAATTTTATAATTTCAAAAAAAAAATGGCACACTAATTAAATTAAAGTGAAAAAATAATTTCAACCTCAATTCCCTCTGTTTAAGCACTTTATTTTGTTATATAATAATAGAGATAAGTATCAAAAACACATCTAAACTATCACTTTTTTTTAGTTCTATACCTAAACTATTGAGAGTGTGAGTTTCATACATATCACTTATTAATTTGAAAAACACACATCAGTAGTGTGTGTAATACACTCTCTCTTTTATTTAAAAAACAATTGCCACAAAAAGTTAAAGATTAAAGTATTACTATCCAACAAAAAGAAATTACTTTTAATAGTAGTTAAAAGTTAAAGATCAAAGTATTACTATCCAACAAAAAGAAATTACTTTTCTAAAAATAACTATTATTCTTAAAATAAAATTTAAAATATTTTTCTCACGCAACTCTACCACCTCCCCCCTACCTCATCCACCCTGTCCCCCATCCCCCGACAAGTCACCGCCCTTATAGTTTTTTAAAATTTTTATATAAAATATTTTTGAAAAATTCTGAATTCACCTCCTTCCTAAAAAGATTGATATTATTTTTATTTTTTTTAAAAAAATAATTCTACCCATCCCCATCTAACCTTCTGCTCCTAATTTATTTTTATTTTTTTACACTTTTCTCATTCTGTGTTAGATATGTACATATATTTTTAGAAAAATATTTTTTTCTACTTGCATACCGAATATAACAAAAATAAAAATTTTATTTTAAAAAAATTCATGTGGCAAGTAAAAGATACTTTAATATATATATATATATATATATATATATATATATATATATATATATATATATATATATAGCTAATTCGATAGCAGTTGCATCGGAGCTAGCTTGGAAAGAGAGGAGGCATCCTTATCTGAGCTGATCGTTAGCCTATTTCTTCTTCTCGAGTGAAGTAGCTTACTCTTGCTCTGTGCGCTAGGGAGTCAGACTATGCGACGTTCTCATTTATGTTTGCGCTGTGTGAGTTCTAGCTAGGAAGCAAGCGCCGCAAAGGGTTGACAGGGCAGCTCGGCTGGTAAAAAAGGAGATGGTACCGAAGCGGGAGGCTCGTAGACGCTACTAGTGCAATGACTAGTCTAATATCTTTTCTCTACGTGAACTTTTTCTTATGTAATATATATATATATATATATATATATATAAACAAAAAGAGAAAAAAAAATTAAAAGCGGAGGATTAGGTGGGTGAGATAGAATTATTTCTTTTAAAAAATTAAAATAATATCTAAATTATTATATGAAGGGGGGAGGGGGGAGGAGATGAAGTAAAAATTTCTTTTAAAAACTTTACAAAGAAAATTTAAAAATAAACTAAAAATTTGGGGGGTGGGGTGGAGGTACGGAGAGAGAAAGTGGTGGAGTGAGGTAAGAAAAATATTTTATATTTTATTTTATAATATCTTTTTTGGGATAGTAATATTTTAAGATTTAACTTTAACTAATACTAATAATTCATTTAATTTTTGTCAAGGTAGAATGTTTTGTCTATGTGGAGTGTGATGTGATAATTTTTTAAAAAAATAAAAGAGAGGGTGTAGTACACACACCATGATGAGAGTGTAATAAAAGAGAGAGGTGTGTTTCTAAAACTACTAAGTGATAGTTTAGGTATGAAACTCAGGATTTTTTTATTAAAGGTGACAAAAAAAATTCAAAACTAAGAAAGAGTGACGCAAGTCTTAATTATTGAGTAGAGATGACAATTTTAAGATTAATGTTAATGACATTAATTTTAAAACTCTCAAGTTTTTATTATTTTTCAAAGGTCCTCCCACCCCATCCCACCCATCCTTCTCGTCCTCCTTTGCGGCCAACATCATTTCTACCCCTCGTACCGCCGCCGTCACTCTCACCACCACCATCTCCTCTATTACTATCGCCAACTCCTCCTCCTCCTACATCACCACCACCACCACCACGTTATTCTCCCTCCTCCTCCATCATGATCACCTACTTCTCTACCACCACCACCACCTCTTCCTCCTTCTCCTCCTCTTTCATCATTGTCATAACAACTATCACCTTTTCTTCCACCACCACCACCACCAACACCACCAACATTTTCCTCTACTACAACCACTATCGTATTCACCAGCTCCTCCTATGTATACCTTATTTCTATAAATAAATAAATAAATAATTACTGAAGTTGGTACAATAATTCAACAATTTCTGCAATAATTCAAACAATTATTAAAATTGCTGCAGAAAATCAAGCAACTGATGTAGTTGTTGTAGCAACTGTGATAGTTGTTACAACAACTATTTGTAGCAACTATCATAATTGATGCAGTAATTATCATAGTTGCTGCAACAACTATCGTAATTATTGCAACAACTATTATTGTTGTTTGATGTTCTGCAGAATTTTTTTCAACAACTAATTTTATTTTATTTTATTTGAAATTTTCAAAATTACATTGATGGAGAGAGAGAGAAGGAAAGAAAGCATAAGATTGATGGAGAGAGAGATTCAGAAAAAAAGGGGAGAGAAAGAAAGAAAAAGGGAGTAAGATTGGTATATAATAAAAAATGAGAGAAATTTTAAAATTTAAAAATGAAATAAGAGGGAAAACATTTTAAAATTTCTAAATTCTAATATGCACCCCAAAGTCTTTAATTATTCTAATCAAATCCATATTCTATTTAATGACATTTGACTAAGTCAATGTCACCTTTTTTAATTCAAGAATTTTTTGTCACTTACTCCTAAATTTTCTCATGAAATTCACAATCTTAATAGTTTAAGTATGAAACTCAAAGAAATGTGATAGTTTAGGTATGTTTTTTACACTTATCTCTAATATAATTAAAATAAGCATGTAATAGTACTATTGTTAAAGTAAAAGAAAGTGTTTACTTTACCGTAATTCTATTTCGCATTAATAAATTAGCTTTTAACAGAGGCAAAACTTGGAAAAATAAATTTATCCAACTCAATCCTAGCAGAAGGAAAAAATAGGTTAGACATAAATAGAGTTATAAAGAGTGTGCAGTGAGATTTCTTTTTGTCTAGTTAAATTATTCCATTATAAACAAATGACTCAAATGCCCCTAATAGGCCTAATGAAGAGCACAAAAATAATATAAGTTTAGCGCTTCGCTAGTCAAAGATAGTATAGTATAAAGATCGTCTCCACAGGGATTGATACAAATAATAATTCAATCAACTCTTGCTAACTATTGTTCAGGTGATCAAAAGAAGAGAGTTTGTTATGGTTATGAACCACGTTTGTAGACTAAATGATAATTTAAAAACAATTGATAACTACCAAGTTTAATATCAATAATAAAAGATAAGGTACAAGACGAAACAAGTGCATAATGATAGTTGAGATTTGACGACGTTCATTGATCACCTCTAAAGTTCTATTGATTCTCTCGAATTCGATAGTTGATTAGAGTATCATTAAGATTCAGATTTCTCTTTCGAGTAAATCTCAAGTTAAAGAATAAACTTATTATAACCTATTGATTCAAGTAAGCAAGAACATGTTATGGATTATTCTTTAGAAAGTAATGTCTTTTGGATATTTTTCTTGGGATTCAATCAATAACTATCAACAAGCTCTTTCAATTACTTAGAAAAGATATATTGATTCATTCCACAAAACTATGCAACAATATTCACTAAGATATTCTTCCTTGGAATAAATTAAATAATGAACAAGGTTGCAATTCAATTCAAACTCTCATAACAAGTTCATACATAAAAACGACAATCAAAATCCCAACATATTCATCAATACACAATGTTGTCAAGTACCCTCTAAGAAACTATTCCATGGAAGAGAATAAATTTACTAAAAACAAAGATAAAAAAGAAGACATAGCAACCAAACTCTGAATTTTATTGAGGATATCCATAAGCAAGTGTTGGTTTATTCTCCTCTTTTGTTGATGGTGAATGTTAGCTAAACTTGGGTCGGCAGTGTTGCCATGGCTAGAGGGCGGGGAAGAGGAAAAGGAATGCCAAGGAAGGAAAACATTCTCTAGTTTGGAAGTGCTATTGGGGAAAGATTGCAAGCAGAGGTGCAACGGGTGGTAATCCCCATTGCTACCCTAGTACATTGAACCCTAACTACTATTACTACGATCACGCCTACATCCAGTACTAGTGGAATGGTGAAACAACTTTAAATGAGTACGAGGACTATGAATTGCATGCCTATCTGGTCATAGTCCCCACATAAGGTGCTGATGAGGCTAGCATCAATGAAATAGTAACTGATCCCAGATGTGACCATAGAGAAAGGTAAGGCCCCAGCTGACCCATGGGCCAAACTATTTGCTAAGAATAGATTTGTGACAAATGGTATGACCCTATCCTATATCCCACCCCAAGTAATTAAAGGTCGATCAATAATTCAGCTAGATAAAACTGAGATGGATAGGGAGACTGCAAAATGGAAATATGCTTTAATAATATATTTTCTAGGTGATTCTCTGGGGTACAACACTAAGCAAGATATATTACTCAGACTTGGACAATGGTGGTTTCACCTGAGATATTTATGCATGAAGAGGGATATTTCATTGTGAGATTTCAGTCTATAGAAGATATGCATGAAATATTATGCTCAGGTTCGTATTCTATAAATAGTAGGCCCTTAATTCTGAATAACTGGACTAAAGATTTTGATTTTGATCAGGATTTTCCCACAAAAATTTTCATATGGGTCAAATTTCCCAACCTACGTATGAATTATTGGGGATATGTTTCTCTGAGTAGGATAGAAAGTGTCATTGGTGTCCCTTTGTTTACAGATGAATGCACAACCAAGGAAATAAGAGTATTATTTGCTAGAATATTGATTCAAGTGGATGTCACAAAGCCATTACCTCAGGAAGTTAAAGTAATGGATCCAAATGGTAAAACTATAGTGCAGTGGGTAAAGTATGACTGGAAGCCGACCTTTTGTGAAAAATGTCAAGTAGTAGGTTAGTATGCCCACCTGAACAGGTGTGAGATACCAATGAATATGCTCAAGCCTAGAGGAAAAGAAGAGATACCAAAAAGGTAATGCAAAAATGGACCTTTAAAGTGGTAGAGAAGCCTGTAGTTCACACTACAAATTTTAAGCTTGAGCCTAGACAACCAAGCCATTCATAAATAGAATCACCTAGAGCAATATCACCTTGGCAACCTAGACCAACCTTGACACTGACTAATTTCCCAGCTTTGGAGCCTACTCCTATCAAGAATGGATTTAGTTTATTGAGTTCTTCAAGTTGTGAAGAGGATGCCATCCCTCCTGATAAAGTAGGACCAACTACAACTCATCAATGACCTGGATATTTTGAAATGTCAAAGATGCAAATAAGAGATACAAGAAGAAGGAAATTCAGCATGTACTCAGGAATAAACACATCTCTCTAGATGGTTTAGTAGAGACAGAATTAAATCTCATAGTAATAATATTGCATCAAAGTGGGGCTTTCTGAACAATTATGACCATGCTAGGAATGGTAGAATATGACTATTTTGGGATACCAATAAATATAAAGCTACCAAAATTGTAGAAGAGGCTCAACTACTACATTGTCTTTTTGAAGGAGGAGGTGCTAATTTCAAGTGTTATCTCATTGTAGTTTATGGTTATAACACTGGAGAATGGACAAAGGAGTTATGGACTACTCTTAGAAGCTTGGCTATTGGACTTATAACTCCATGGCTCCTTTGTAGAGATTTTAATGCTCTTTTATATCCTAAAAACAGGCTCTATGGTAATCTAGTGCATCCTATAGAAATTGTTGATTTTGCTGATTGCATGCATGACCAACAAAGCCTTTTTCTACCGCAAAGGAGTTGAGACAAGGTGATCCTATGTCTCCAATTCTCTTTGCAATTGCAATGGAGTATCTGAGTAGATGTCTTAGTACACTTGATGGAAAAAAGTAATTTAAGTATCATTCCAAATGTGCCAAGTTACAAATCACCCATCTATGTTTTGCTGATGACTTATTATTATTCTCTAAAGATGATGTCCCTTCTGTTCAAACTATGATTGAATGCTTTAGAAAAATTTTAGTTGCTTCAGGTTTACAAGCTAATATGGAGAAGAACTGCATCTATTTTGGTGGGGTACCTCCACAAGAGAAAGCCAAGATCTTCCAAGTCACTGGTTTCACATGTGGTGATCTCCCTTTTAATTACTTAGGAGTTCCTTTGTCTACCAAGAAGATAAGTATCATTCAATGGCATCTAGTGGTCAAAAATAAGATATCTAGGATCTCCTCTTAGACCTCAAAAAAGCTCTTTTATGCTGACAGAGCTCAACTAGTACAATCAGTCTTGTTTGGTATTCAAGCTCACTGGGCTCAGTTATTTGTCCTATCTGCTAAGGTAATCAAGCTTATTGATAGTTATTGCAGAAGTCATCTTTGGTCTGCTAGTAAAAGCATTACCAAAAAGGCACTAGTTGCATGGTTTAAAGTGTGTTCTCCTTTCTATAGTGGTGGGCTTAACCTGGTAAATTGTAATGACCCTCAAGGTCATTTTTAGAATTTTTATAAAATGAATATTTTACCCCTCCTTTTAGTTATTCCGAGTCATTTCTGATTGGTACCGAGAGTTGTTTTTTAGAAAATTCTATGAAAACTTAAGTCTTTGGAAATTTTGAGTTTTCATAAGCTTTAAGTATTAAAAAGTGATATTTGGGTTCAATAAGAGCTACATTTCTCGGAACGGAATTCCGTCAATTTCAGAAACTCCAAAATATCGAGATTGACTTAGGAGACTTTACGGAATCAGTTTTGGATTTATAACGGAGATTTGAGGCCTTGAGTTGAGAAATTGAGGAATTTTAAGTCAAGGTTTGACTTTGGTCAACTTTTGGAGTTTCGTTGTTCGGAATGGAATTCCGATGACTCCGTTGGATTTGGGAGATGATTTTTGGTCTAGAAGAAATATTGGTTGAAATTTTAGAGGTTCCGAACTCATTTTGGTATTTTGAAGGCCTAAGTTGGTTTAGTTGTGACTTTTTAAATTTTGAGTCAACGAGATCTCGAATTCAAATTCTGATGGTTCCATCAGCTCTGGAATGACCAAATTAGGCTAGAATTATGATCGGCCCAAGTATCAAGGCAATCGATACGAGTTTGGGGTCATTTTTCTCTGTTAACTTTGACAGTTAGCCTACGGTTGACTTTGGTCAACATTCTTGGAAAATCCACTCGGATGAAAATTCTGACAGCTCAGTTTAGTTTCGTAATGTCAATTTTGGTCTAGAACGACCCTTTATTTGCTTTTCTAGGCTTTCGGTCTAATCTCGAGGCCCGTTGTGGAACGTAGCTTAAAATGACACTTGGATGTGGACCTACTTTTTATTAAAATGATCTCATATGAGAATTCTGAATACGCCGTTGAGTTCGGAACATCGAATTTAGTGAGGTAGCATATCTGGTTTGTTTTTATTGGATTGCGAACGAATTTCGAGCACTCCGTCGGAGATTTTAAATTTTTGCAAAAATCTGCAGCAATAGCAGTACATCAACCCTTTTTTTTCATTTTTGGGTTTTGTCTCAATTTTAAAACCCTTTATCTTGGGATATAGAGCTCCAAATCGGGTGATTCAAAAAGTAAACTTGTGATATTTTTCATGGAGAACGCATTGGAGAGCTTAAAAACTGATTTGGAGAATTCAATTTAGGTAAAAATCGCGATCTTATTTGCAATAGTGTCCATTTTCGGAATGATTTTTTGAGAACTTTAAGAAGTTATTTCTTGACCTATATAAATCCAATTTTGGTGATTCAAGAGACTAAATTCAAGAGAATTTCGTGAGGAATCTCGTGGTGAACTCAGAAATGCAAGGGGAATCTTCGTTTGAGGTAAAAATGCATGTTTAATTACTGATTTAGTCTTTTTCGGAATAAAATTTTATTGAATTTTGAAAAAGTGTATCTTGATCAATATAACTCCATTTTGAATGATTCTTAAGGCTAGATTATGGGGTTTTTTCCAAGAATCATCATAGTGTAATTTTTTTTATTGGAAGAGTCTTGTTTCTTCAGAATTAACTGATTTTGATGCTGCCATTTTTGGTCTTTTAGTTGGAATTTATGAGTTTTGGTTGCATGCTCGTCCCGCATATGTTATAAATTTTATTTATGAGATTAAGGTGACATTTCAAATCTATTTGGGGGGTAAAATCTGGAATTTTGTATGCGAATTCCACATTTTCTGTGTTAGACCCCAAAATTGGTCTGTTTCCAAAAATTATGAAATTAGTGTCTAAAAAACCGTATGAATATCGTGGTTCTGTTTTTGATAGTGTGGCAGTATTTTGAGACCGTTCGAAAGGAAAAAGATCCAGCACAGTGGTTTGAAGCTCGCGTGTTTAGCCTACAGGTAGGCTACAATTTACCTTTTTTTGATTGAGCTGGAATATATGAAAGCATGTTGAAATAGTTGGAATTTTGGGTTGGGTAGTTTAATTGTATATTTTAGGTATTAGAAATCATGCTTTAGGCTTGTTATTGGTTTTTTTGGATATTTAGAAGAATGTGTATCTTGTCCTTATTCGTTAGTATTATAAGAAGAGTTGAATGAATGAGCATGTTGTTGATACTGTGGAGTATGTTGGCCTTAGTATGGGATGTAAACTTGTTTTAGATTCCCCAGTGTCACTTCGGTGGACTTAGATTCTTGTAGAATGGTGTAGCGGGCTAGTGCCTGGTAGTTTGGCCTTAGTTAGACGTTATCCTTGCTCTTAAAAATATCCTCATCCATAAATTGGTATAATCGTGACTTTTATGATGCATCGACAATACTAGATTTTGTGATCGTTGACTTTGGCTCTGGTTCCAGTTTTGGCGGCATATCGGTTGACTCATTTGGGAAATGATTTTTGGGACTGTTGTATTCTAGTTGGGAAGTAAAATGTTTGGTATTATGGATAAATTATCTATGAACATCTGGGTACCAATTCCTGGCCTCTACTCTGAATTATCGGAGAGTATCCGAGTACTCAGCCTCGATTTCTACTAGCTTGCTAGTATGATAAGCATCCACGTACCCAGTCTCGGCCTCGATCATACCGATGTATTACGATGAGCATTTTGTTACCCAGTTCCAGCCTCGATTGCACTTATGTATTATGGCAAGCATTCGGGTACCCAGTCTTGGCCTTGGCCACTTTAAACATTCGGGCGAGAATCTGGGTCCCAGTTTCGATCTTGACCCCTAAGTCACCCTTAGATTAATTGACTCTTGGAGATTCTGGGTTTGGAAATGATACAGTACTTCGGCTCCTAACATCACAGATTCTTGGTTCATAGCCTTGGTAGTTATAGCTATTTTGTGTACTCGGTGGGCTTATGAGGTTTATCCGGGTTTTTATTTAACTTGTGCACGAGTGTCCTAGCTGGGCTTATAAGGGCCCAGTTGGGTATAGTTAGTTGTAGTTCTCATAGGTAGTATTCTTTTCCCTTTTGATGCTTATGTTGACTCCTATTTAGGCTATTCCTTTTTTTCATATTGTTTTTACCTTTTCTGCTCATTCGGCCTATGATGCCTACTAGGTATCTATTGTCTTAATACTCATATTACACTTTGCATCTACTTTCATAATGTTGGACCGAGCACCAGCTACTACCGTAGATAGATCGAGCCTGTTGTAGTCAGCTTCGAAGACTAGGGTGAGCACTTGGCATTTTTGGATCATTTCTGTCTCCTTCAGTATTGATGGCCCGTCTTTTGCCTTTCGAGACTAGCCAGTTGTTGTATATATTTTTAGTCCATTTTTGGGAGTTGTACTCATCTTTTATTTTGTAGCAGCTCTGTACTTGTGACTTCCAGGTTTTGGGAGGGATCTTTAGTTGTTTATATCATGTTTTGGTTTACTTTCCTTATTCTTTCTGCCTATCTTTATAATTCACCACTCTTGTTTAGTTTCCGCCTCAGACCCATTACTTGAAGTTTCGGGTTGACGGGTTGGCTTACCTACTAGTGAGTTATAGTACGTGCCACCAGTTATGACCCTAGCACTACAGGCAACGATTGTGTAGCTCCTCATGGCTATTGGGGTTGTACCACAGGCCTAGACCCCAGTAGCGGGCATACCAGCACCGCGGGATCCGCCCGTCCAGCCAGCACCTGAGGTTCAACTGCCTCCACCAGTTTTTGCACCCCCTCCAGCAAATCTGGAGGGTGTGATCTCATTACAGGATCAGAAGATGTTAGGAGTATTTCAGAGGCTGTCACCCCCGACATTTTCTAGAGCCATTAGCGAGGATGCCATAAAGGTCTTGACTACCTGTCCTGAGCATCTCCATTTCTTAGGTCTTGTGGAGTCCAGAGGCGCTGACTTCACTGCTCACCAGTTTAGAGGGGCAGCCAGACAGTGGTGGCGCTCTTATTTGCAGTCCAGGCTAGCTGGGTCACCACTATTGATATGGGCCCAGTTCTCAGAGGCTTACCTGACTCGATACATCCCTAGGAGTGTTAGGGACCAACTTCGGGATCAGTTTACTTGGTTGGAGTAGGGGCACATGACGATTGTGGAGTACAAGTCCAGATTTCATCAGCTTTCCCGACATGCCACTATGATTCTACCCACTGAGGAGGAGCGAGTACGATGTTTTGTGCACGGATTGAGACCTTACCTGAGGTTGGGGACCGAGCACTTGGTTTCTGTGGGACATATTTTTTTGGATGTAGTGGATCATGCCCGCACAATCGGGATTATTCATCATCAGGCCCAAGGGGGCAGTAATAAGAGACCTAGGCATCAGGGTAGCTACAGTGGGTCTCAGCCTAGAGGCCATGATATTTATGATAGGACCCTCCAACGGTTCTAGTAGGATAGGTACCAGCAGGGTCAGTCTAGTCAGCTGGTTCAGGTCACCCTGCCAGCAGCTGAGGGTAGTTAGCCCCGTTCGGGGTGTTCAATCGCAGGGCAGATCTTGAGAGGATCAGGTCCACTTTCTTCCTACCGCGGAAGAGTTATCACGGGTCGCTCAGCTTCAAGATACTTCGATTGTGGCTCACTAAAACACTGGGCTAGGGAGTATCCCGGTCGTGCTAGACCGTTAGCAGTAGCACCACCTCCACTAGAGGTATAGATTAGGGTCACGACCGTGGCGATGGTCAGTAAGGTATTTAGGGAGGTTCCCAGGGAGGCAGGTCAGGTGGTAGGATAAATGTTCGTGGGGGAGGTTGACAGGGCCACTTCTATGCTGCTCCGGCGATGGCAGACGTTGAGGCATCAAATGATATTATCACAGGTACTATCCTTACTTTTCAGCAAACTGGTTCAGCTTTATTTGATCTAGGTTCCACATATTCCTATGTGTCTATATATTTTACTCCACATCTAGGTATTGCTTATGAGTCACTTGAGGTCCCATTGCATGTTTCGACCCTGGTAGGGGATTCTTTAGTAGTCGATCAAGTTTGTAGATCCTGTATGGTGACTATTCAGAGGCATGAGACTTGAGCAGATCTTATTTTACTTGATATGCTGAACTTCGATGTTATTCTGGGCATGGATTGGCTATCCCCTCATCATGCGGTTTTGGACTGTTATGCTAAGACTGTTACATTAGCCATGCCTGGTATTCCCTCGGTCTTGTGGCATGGTGTTTATAGTCGCTCACTAACTGGGATCATATTCTTTATGCGGGCCCGATGACTAATTGCGTCCGAGTACTTGGCTACTTAGCATATGCCCATGATGTGTCCAACGAGGCCCCTACTATTGATTCAATCCCTATGGTTAGAAAGTATATTGATGTCTTCCCTACTGACCTACCTGGTATACCCAGAGAGAGATATTGACTTTGCCATAGATTTGGAGCCAGGAACTAAGCCTATTTCTATACCACCTTACTGTATGTCCCCCGTAGAGCTCAAGGAGCTCATCGTGCAGCTTGAGGATCTTCTAGGTAAGGGATTTATTCGCCCGAGTATGTCATCATGGGGTGCACCCATTCTGTTTGTTAAGAAGAAAGATGGGACTATGCGGATGTGTTTTGATTACAAGCAGCTGAACAAGGTGATGATGAAAAACCATTACCCCATGCCTCGTATCGATGATCTATTCGATCAGCTTCAGGGTGCGACCATGTTTTCTAAGATTGACTTGAGGTCTGGCTACCGCCAGTTGCGGATTAGAGCAGCCGACATTCCTAAGACTGCTTTCTGGACTCGTTGTGGCCACTATGAGTTGCTTGTGATGTCTTTTGGGCTTACCAATGCCCCCGCATCTTTTATGGCCATTATGACTCAAGTATTTAGGCCTTATCTTGACTTTTTCGTGATTGTATTCATTGATGACATACTGGTATACTTGCGGAGTAGGGAGGAGCACGCACAACACTTAAGGGTTGTGCTCCGGACTTTGAGAGATTAGCAGTTTTATGCAAAATTCTCAAAGTGCGAGTTTTGGTTGGAGTCTATAGCATTTCTAGGATACGTGGTGTCCAGAGAGGGTATCAAGATGGATCCGGCAAAGATTGAGGCTATTCATGGTTGGGCTAGGCCCATATTTGTTATGGAGATTCGGAGTTTCATTGGATTGGCTAGGTATTATAGAAGATTCATTGAGGGTTTCTCTACCATTGTATCCCCATTGACCCATTTGACCATCCAGGATTTCCCTTTGTGTGGTCCAAGGAGTGTGAGTCGAGCTTTCGGAAGCTTAAAGAGTTTCTTACCACCGCTCATGTTCTGACTCTTCCAGTTGAGAGAGAGATCTTTTTGATATATTGTGATGCTTCTGGTGTAGTTCTTGGGTGTGTACTGATGCAGCGAGGCCGAGTTATTGCTTATGCTTTCATACAGTTAAGAGTGCACAAGCGCAACTACCCCACTCATGACCTGGAATTGTCGGCGATAGTTTTCGCGCTCAATATGTGGAGGCACTACTTATACGGAATTCATTGCGAGATACATATAGATCACCACAGCTTACTGTACATTATGAGTCAGAAGGATCTTAATTCTAGACAGCGGCGCTGGATTGAGCTACTGGCCGATTATGATATCTCTATCCTCTACCACCCTGGTAAGGCGAATGTAATATCAGACGCCTTGAGCTGGAAGATAGGGAGTATGGGTAGTTTAGCTTACTTGTTCGCTGTAGAGCGACCCCTAGCCTTGGACATCCATTATTTGGCTAATCAAATGGTCAGGTTGGAAATCTCAGATTCTAGACAGATTTTGGCTTTTGTGGGAGCTCGATAATCTCTACTGGACCATATTCATGGTCGACAGTTTGAGGATGGAGCATTGGTAAAGCTTCGAGGGTTAGTATTACGAGGCGAGGGTGGCCAGGCTTCTATATATTCGGTGGCATACAACGGTTCGATGGTCTCCTTTATGTTCCCAGAGTTGGAGACTTCATTCAGTTGATCATTCACAAGGCCCATGATTCCATATATTTTATCTATTCGAGCACCGCAAAGATATATCAGGATTTGAGATAGCATTACTGGTGGTGTGGTATGAAGAAAGATATAGCTGAGTATGTATCACATTGTTTAAGTTGCCAACACCTTAAGGCCAAGCATCAGCGGCCTGGTGGAGTCTTTTAGAGATTACCCATTCCCGGGTGGAAATGGGAGTGGATTACTATGGACTTCATAATGGGATTACCGCGGACACCTAAAGGTAATGATGGTATTTGGGTCATCGTTGATCTATTGACAAATTCAGTGTATTTCTTGCTAGTACGGTCCACTTTTACTGCAGATCGTCTAGCTCAGATCTGTATTCAGGAGGTGGTCCTTCTTTACGGGGTACCGATATCCATTATATCAGATAGGGGATCTCAATTTACTTCTAGTTTCTGGATGGCTTTTCAGAGAGAGTTGGGCACCCAGGTTGATCTTAGTACGACATTTCATCCACAAACCGACGGTCAGTCAGAGAGTACTATTCAGGTTCCAGAGGATATCCTGCGAGCTTGTGTATTAAAGTTCAAGGGTCATTTGGAGCAGTACTTAGCTTTGGTAGAGTTTGCGTACAACAACAGCTACCACTCTAGTATTTAGATGGCCCCGTTTGAGGCCTTATATGGTAGGAGATGTCGCACTCAGGTTGGTTGGTTTGAGTCTTCAGATCCTTGGCTGCACAGTACCAATTTACTTTAGGATGCCATAGCTAGAGTCCGAGTTATTCAGGATAGGCTGAGGACAGCTTAGAATAGGCACCAGAGTTATGCTGATCGCATGTGGCGGCCCTAGTACTTCGAGGTGGGAGATCGAGTGTTCTTGTGGGTGTCGCCCTTGAAGGGCATGATGCGATTCGGCAAGAGGGGTAAGTTTAGTCCTAGGTATATAGGGCCCTTTGAGATTCTGAGGAGAGTTGGAAAGGTTGCTTATGAGTTGGCTTTTCCACCAGCATTTCCAGCTACACACCCTGTTTTTCATGTTTCTATTCTGCGCCGGTACATTCTAGATGAGTCTCACGTGCTTCAGTATGATTCTGTTGAGTTGGATGATCGCTTGACTTTTGTTGAAGAGCCGGTTGCTATACTAGCTAGAGATGTTTGTCAGCTTTGTTCTAAGTCCATCTCTGTGATTAAGGTCCAATGGCGCAATCATCTGATCGAGGAGGCTACATGTAAGACTGAGCAGGAGATGCGGGAGCAGTTCCCCATCTTATTTGTCCCTCCAGGTATACCTTTGTCTTTACTTTCGCAGATGAAAGCTCTTTTAGTAGTGAAAGTTGTAATGACCCTCAAGGTCATTTTTAGAATTTTTGTAAAATGACCATTTAACCCCTCTCTTTAGTTGTCCCGAGTTATTTCTGATTGGTACCGGGTGTTGATTTTTAGAAAATCCTATGAGAAGTTAAGTCTTTAAAAATTTTGAGTTTTCATAAGCTTGAACTATTAAAAAGTGGTATTTGGGGTCAATCAGAGCTACAAGTCTCAAAACGGAATTTTCTCAATTCCAGCAACTCCTATATGTCGAGATTGTCTTAGAAGACTTTACGGAATCAGTTTTGGAGTTGTAACGAATATTTGAGGCCTTGAGTTGAGAATTTGAGAAATTTTAAGCCAAGGTTTGACTTTGGTCAACTTTTGGAGTTTCATTGCTCGAAATGGAATTCCGAAGACTCCGTTGGGTTTGAGAGATAATATTTGGTCTAAAAGAAATGTTGGTTGAATTTTTAGAGGTCCCGAGCTCATTTTGGTATTTTGAAAGCCTAAGTTGGTTTAGTTGCGATTTTTCAAATTTTGGGTCAATGAGATCTCAAATTCAAATTCTGATGATTTCATCAGCTCCAAAATGACCAAATCAGGATGGAAGAATGGTCGGCTCAAGTATCGAGGAAATCGATACGAGTTTGGGGTCATTTGTCTCTTTTAACTTTGAAAGTTAACCTATGATTGACTTTGGTCAACATTATTGGAAAATGCACTCGGATGAAAATTCTGACAGCGCGGTTAGTTCCAGATTGTTGATTTTGGTCTATCATGAACCTTTGTTTGCTTTCCGAGGCTTCTAGTCTAATCTCAAGTACCGCTATGAAACATGGCTTAAAATGACACTTGGATGTGGACCCACTTTTTATTAAAATAATCTCATATGAGAATTCTGAATGCGCCATTGAGTTCGGAATGTTGAATTTAGTGGCGTAGCATATTTGGTTTATTTTTATCGGATTCCGAACAAATTCCGAGCACTCCGTCAGAGATTTTAAATTTTTGCAAAAATCTGCAGCAGTAGCAGCACAACAGCCCCTTTTTGTTTTTCTTTTTTGAGTTTTGTCTCAATTTTAAAACCCTTTATCTTAGGCTATAGATCTCCAAATCGGGTGATTCAAAAGGAAAACTTGTGAGATTTTTCATGTATAACACATTGGAGAGCTTGAAAACTGATTTGGAGCATTCGATTCAGGTAAAAATTGTGATCTTATTTGCAACAGTGTCCATTTTCGTATTGATTTTTTGAG
The DNA here is from genome assembly GCF_947179165.1 of Solanum dulcamara. NCBI lineage: Eukaryota > Viridiplantae > Streptophyta > Magnoliopsida > Solanales > Solanaceae > Solanum > Solanum dulcamara. Next base: position 74,509,501 of record NC_077243.1, on the reverse strand, counting down.
AACTTTAAAAAGTTATTTGTTGACCTATATAAATCCGTTATTGGTGATTCAAGGGTCTAAATTCAAGATAATTTTGTGAGAAATCTTGTAGAAAACTCAAAAACGTGAGAGGAAGCTTCGTTTGAGGTAAAAATACATGTTTAATTACTGATTTAGTCTTTTTCGAAATAAAATTTTATTAAATTTTGAAAAAGTGTATCTTGATCAATATAACTCCATTTTGAGTGATTCTTGAGGCAAGATTGTGGGATATTTCGCAAGGATCATCATAGTGCAATCTGTTTGGGTTGAAAGAGTCTTGTTTCTTCAGAATTAGCTAATTTTGATGCTGTCATTTTTGGTCTTTTAGTTAGAATTTATGAGTTTTTATTGCATGCTCGTCCCTTATAGTTTTCCACCCCGAATTATGTTATAAATCTGATTTATGAACTTGGGGTGACGTTTCAAACCTATTTTAGGGGTAGAATCTGGAATTTTATATGCGGGTCCCACATTTTCTCTTTTAGACTCCAAAATTGGTCTGTTTCTAAAAATTATAAAATTAGTGTCTAAATGATCGTATCTACGTCGTGGTTCTGTTTTTGACAGCGTGGCAGCGTTCTGAGGTCATTCGAAAGGGAAAAGATCTAGCACAATGGTTTAAAGCTCGCGTGTTTAGCCTACAGGTAGGCTACGGTTTACCTTTATTTAGATTGAGATGGAATGTGTGAAAGCATATTGAAATAGTTGGAATTTTGGTTGGGTAGATTGATTAAATATTTTAGGTGTTAGAAATTATGTTTTAGGCTTGTTATCGAGTTTTTCGGATATTTAGAAACATGTGTATCTAGTCGTTATTTGTTAGTATTTTTAGAAGATTTGAATGAGCATGTTGTTGATACTGTGGAGTATGTTGGCCTTAGTATGGGATGTAAACTTGCTTTAGATTCTCCAGCGTCGCTCCGATGGACTTAGATCCTTATAAAATTGTGTAGCGGGCTAGTACCTGGTAGTTTGGTCTTAGTTAGGCGTTATCCTTGCTCTTAAAAATATTCTCATCCATAAATTGGTATAATCGTGACTTTTATGATGCGTCGATAATACTAAATTTCGTGATCATTGACTTTGGATCTGGTTTTAGTTTTGGCGGCATATGGGTTGACTCATTTGGGAAATAATTTTTGGTACTATTGTATTCTGTGAGCATCCAGGTACCAAGTCCCGACCTCTATTCTGAATTATCGGGGAGCATCCGGGTACTCAGTCTCGGCCTCTACCGGCTTGCTAGTATGACAAGCATTCGGGTACTCAATCTCGGCCTCGATCATACCGATGTATTACGGCGAGCATTCGGGTACCCAGTCTCGGCCTCGACTGCACTTATGTATTATGACAAGCATCTGGGTACCTAGTCCTGGCCTTGGCTATTTTAAACATTTGGGCGAGTATCTGGGTCCCAGTCCCGACCTCGACCCCTAAGTCACCCCTAGAGCGATTGACTCTTGGAGATTCTGGGTTTGGAAATAATACAGTACTTCATCTCCTGACATCGTGGATTCTTGGTTCCTAGCCTTGGTAGTTGTAGCTATTTTGTGTACTCAGCGGGCTTATGGGGGTTCTTTTACATTTTTATTTAACTTGCGCACAAGTGTCCCGGTTGGACTTATAGGCGCCTAGTTGGGTATAGTTAGTTATAGTTCTCATAGGTAGTACTCTTTTCTCTTTTGATGTTTATGTTGATTCCTATTTAGGCTATTCCTCTTTTTCATATTATTTTTACCTTTTCTGCTCATTCGGCCTATGATGCCTACTGGGTACCTATTATCTTGGTACTCATACTATGCTCTGCATCTACTTTCGTGATGCTGGAACGAGCACCAGCTACCGCCGTGGATAGATCGATCCTGTTGCGGTCATCTTCGGAGACTAGGGTGAGCACTTGGCATTTTTGGATCATTCTTGTTTCCTTCAGTATGGATGGCCTATCTTTTTCCTTTCGAGACTAGCCAATTGTTGTTTATATTTTCAGTCCACTTTCGGGACTTGTACTCGTCTTTTATTTTGTAGCAGCTCTGTACTTCTGTTTTCCAGGTTTTTGGGAGGGATCTTTACTTATTTATATCATGTTTTGGTTTACTTCCTCTTATTCTTTCTACCTATCTTTATAATTCACCACTCTTGTTTTGTTTCTGCCCTCAAGCCCATTACTTGAAGTTTCGGGTTGATGGATTAGCTTACCTACTGGTGGGTTATAGTAGGTGTCATCATGACCTGAGGAATTGGGTCATGACATCAATGTAAATATATGGAACAAGGCGGCCATTGCCAAAAACAATTGGGCACTGGCTGAAAAAGAGGACAGACTTTGGATAAGCTGGGTATATGCTTATTATATCAAAGGACTTCAACTTGACACAATGAGGATCCCTATACTAGTTTGTCGGATGATAAAAAAAATAGTAACAACTAGATGTTTTTTAGACCAGTTCCAATTTTAATGAAGCATGTGGGCAAAGCCTGACCTGACAACTCTATAAACATTTGTTGACCCTGTACCAAAAGTGATATGAAAGAATATGATGTATAGAAATACAGCCAGACCTAAAGCAAGATTCATACTTTGGTTACAACTACAAGATAAATTGTTGACCATGGATAGATTTATCAAATGAGTAATACAGGTATCACCTATATGCTCCTTGTGCGATCTGCAAACTGAGACATGAGATCACATGTTTTGCCTTTGTGATTATGGTGGACAGATTTGGAAAATTCTTCTCAACTGGATTAAGGTTACACCAATGCAACCTCTACCATGGAATCAATATGTCGCTGAAGTGATAACATATGCAAAAGGAAAGACACAAGCAACCCTTATCTTTAAAATGATCTATATAGAGTTTGTGTACAATGTGTGGATAAAGAGTAACATAAGAATCTTTGAAAAGAAGAGTAAAACACCTAATGTCATTGCGAGGGAAATAGCCTATGTATGTAGTGTCCGAGCCCCTCCCAAGATTAGTTCTCTATTATCTACTTTCTGTTGTAGCTAGATTGAGAGTGTCTTGTGTTCTTATTCTAGATAGTTGGTTTTGTTAACTAACTATGGTGCTTGTAAGCGTTCCCATTTGGTGATTAATGAAAAAAGTTAGTTACCAAAAAAAAAATGAAACTGTAAATCCCAACTTCCGTTTTGGATTCTAGTAGTGTACCTCATCTTTCATTATCTACTTCGTAATCTAGCCTTTTTCTTTCTCTTTTCTTGATACCCTGACTCTGGGCATGTTCCAACATCATATAGCATAGGGTTACCCATAAATTTCTAATAATACTCTTCTTTTAATTATTTTCATGCTACCACACCGCGCGGGCATGCCACTAGGCGCTTGAGCGCGGGACCAGAGTGCGAAGGACCAACAATGAGGGTCTTGTGTTTCACACGGGTGCGCCGCTGGGTGCTTGAGTGCGCAACCGGCGCGCGGAGGACCAGCAACTTGCCAAATGTCATTTTCTATCCTTTTTTTGCTTTTTAAGCATTCTTGTTGGTCCTTTTCACTAATCATGTTCAACACTTGGATTTGCAACCCTACACATATGAAAAGTAAACATTCGTTGCAAAATTAACATTTAAAACTTGTATAAAATCATCTCAATTCATTGTTCATCACCTAAGCAGGCATGTTAACGGCGTGGTGTATGATTAGGCTTCAATGTGCTCTTATATAATAAGAGAAATCGGTCTTTTATGATACTTTGTTAGTATATGATATATAACAAATATCATAATATATTTCAAAGATGTACTATAAGATGCTGGAATAAGTTACTTTTTTTATAATTGATATAAGAAAAACATAAACAAAGATGTACTATAACAATTATGTTTTTATTTATGTAAAAAAAGGAACAAAAATAAAAGAGCCAAAGCTTTGCAAAATTAGATTATTAAAAAATAAAAATAAAAAAGTTAAATTTTTTTATGCCAATAACAATAATGATATAGCTAGTGTAATCACATTAGTGTGGTTTGGAAGGGTATATAGAGTGTACACAGACTTTCTCCCAACTTTGGGACATAAAGAGGTTTTTTATGGACCCCTGGCTCAAGTAAACCTATTTCAAAGAAATGGTAATGAAGAAGTCGGGACAAAACACTGAGGGTCTGTTTGGACATGCGATATTGAATCATGATTTGAAATCCGATTTATTTGAAGTTGAAGTTTGTTTGGAGATGCAATTTGAAATCTTTAAGTTATTTTTTCTCATAAATGTAAAAACTCCACAAGTTGTGAAACTATCAAAATTTGCTCAATCGTATACAATCTTACCAAATGAGCAATCATAATTCATACTAAAATATTAAAATATCCTAAGGCGCCGCATTGATATATCTCATATTTCCGTGCTCCTCTTATTAAAAAAAATGTTTGTGATTACAAACTTTCAAATACACATAATTTTACAAAGATCCACTAGGTAACAATAATAGTAACTAGATATTATTCTTCAGTGTAATTCTTTCACTTGGTACATACAATATCTTCACTGGGAGTATGAGTCTTTTTTTTGGTAAATCTTAAATGATGGGTCTTTTTTTTACAAAATATAAACTTATGAGTCAAGTTTACATTTTGAAAATTTGATATCATGATTTAAATTTCAAAATCATGATCCGAAATCGCTTGTTGAAAAGCTTATTTGAAATCATGAATGTCTATCACATGTCCAAACGCAAGCTAATGAAAACATTCCGAAGCTTTCTTCTAATGATTTTAAAAAATAGAAACGGAAAAAAAGAATTTTTAATTTATAAAATTATTTTTTCTCCTAAGTTAGATTTTAATAAATAAGTTAGTGATTTTAATATTTTTCTTAATTACTTCTTATTATAATCTAATAATTTATTTACTTTTCTATATTTATTTTTCTAAAAATAATTAGATATTATTTTTATTTTAAAAAACTAAAATGAAAAGTTAAAACTCACAAAAATAGGATAATAGGAAACAAAGTATTGCAGCGATGATGTCAGCCAAAAGAAAGAAAGAAAGATCGACTGTAGCAATGATGTCATGATGACATCATTTCAAAAAAAGAATAAATATTTGCATAAGGATTTTGAATAACATTAATTGGATATTCTCGTGTAAATATTTTACCTTTAATAACTTACTCAAAGAGATTAATCCCTTAATTTATTTCATTAACCTCATCAGTTTATATACACAAAATACAAGTGTATAATTAGGCTATAATTAAGAAAACTAAATATCTATATATTATGAACTAAATTTATACAATCTGTTATAATTTATCAGAATATATTTTCATATATTCTAACACACCCCCGCAGTCGAAGCGGGAGGTCATCGAATGCTAAGACTGTCCCAAAATCCTCAAATAACACCAACGGAAGGCCTTTGGTGAAGATATGTGCAATCTGATAACAAAAGGGGACATGTAACACTCGAACCTGGCCACGAGACACCTTTTCTAGTATAAAATGTATATCCATCTCAATGTGCTTAGTGTGTTGATGCTAAACAGGATTACCAGCCAGATATGTGGCACTAACATTATCACAGTAAACCAAAGTAGCCTGTGGAATAGGACAATGAAGTTCCAAAAGCAAGTTTCGCAACCAGCATGACTTACAAACCACATTGGCAACCCCTCGGCATTCTGCCTCTGCACTCGAATGGGACAAAGTAGATTTTGACATTTGGCGGACCATGAGATCAAGTTATCACCCATAAAGATACAATAATCCAACGTCAAATGCCGTGTATCGGGGCACCCACCCCAATCAGCATCAATATATGAGACAAGAGTGGTTGTGGAAGAGGGATAAAGGTGAAGACCATAATCCAAATTACCTTATAGGTAGCGCACGATGCGCTTGAGAGTGTGCATGTGCTCATCCCGTGGGTCATGCATGAATAAGCATACTTGTTGCACAACATAAGTAATATCCAGTCTCATGAACATGAGGTATTGTAGTGCCCCTGCAAGACTCTGATAAAGAGATGGATCCTCAAACAGTATGCTAGTAGTAGCCCCGAGCTTCGGTTTTAGAGCAACCAGAGTAGGAAATGACATACATGATGAAATGCCAGCTCGGTCAATGATCTCGGACGCATACTTCTTTTGAGATAAAAATAAACCTCCTATATGACGAGTGACAACAATGCCTAAGAAATAGCTCAACAATGCCTAAGAAATAGCTCAACTGGCCTAAATCCTTCATAGAAAATTCAGAGCTAAGAAGCGATATGATAGACCGGCGGAGTGCATCAGAGGAAGCAGTTAAAATAATATCGTTGACATACAATAAAAGATAAGCCATAGAAGTACCACAACGATAAACAAACAAGGAATGATCGGTCTTACTGTGAGAAAACCCAAGAGTATGGACATAATCAGCAAATCGTTTATACCAAGCCCGCGGAGCTTGTTTCAGCCCATAAAGAGATTTCTTCAGCAAACACACATGATTGGATCTATCAGGATCCCAATAGCCCAAATATTGATATATGTAAACAATCTCCTTGAGTTCGCCATGTAAGAAAGCATTTTTGACGTCAAGTTGATGAATCGACCACGCCTTGAAGAGAGCCAAACTAAGAACCGTATGAATAGTCGTCGGTTTGACAACTGGACTAAATGTCTCACCACAATCCATGCCAACCTGTTGGATTTTTCCATCACCTACAAGACGAGCTTTATGTCACTCAAACGAACCATCAGATTTTTCTTTATGAGCAAAATTCCACATACACCGAATAACATTAACATTTGAAGGATGGGACATCAACTCCCAATAAGAGCATTATATTCATCATCCATAGCCATTTTCCAATTTGGGTCACGAAGAGCAGACACAGAATTATGAGGTAGAGGGGACTTCGAAACGGATGTAAGAAGGTTGAACGACCTCTTAGGCTTATAAATCCCATGTTGACTCCTAGTAATAGGACCAGTGGGTAGACTAAAGGGAGAGACGAGAGTGGATGAAGGAGGAGAGCTAAGTGGAAGAGCGGAAGAAGACGCTGGGGTCGGCCGAGCAGGTAGCAAAGGAACGATCTACCCAAGTGAGGGGGTAGATCTGTTGGCTGGGCACGGCGAGATGGCAGTGGTGTGGAAGGAAGGTGGTGAGCTGGTGGGTTTGTGGAGGTAGTGAGATGACGAACCACATAGGGAAAGGGTCCATCGTCTAAAAATTGGTACGTGTGATTTTGAGGAGCATGTAACTTGGCAAAAGAAAATTGCATCTCATCAAATATTACGTGACGGCTATTGATGATTTTTTGAGATGACGAATCAAAGAATTCATACCCATGATGATGTGACGAATATCCCAAAAAGAAACACGGAGTTGACTGGGGTTGAAGTTTGTTTATGAGTGTGGAGGGAATGAGAGGATAACACAAACACCCAAATACAAAAGTATAATTAGGCTATAATTAAGGAAACTAAATATCTATATATTAGAAACTAAATATATACAATCTGTTACAATCTGTCAGAATATATTTTCATCTATTCTAACACTTACTGCACTGCTTTGGACTCCGAAAGTGAAGGGAATAAGCTCGACTGCTTCTCCTTCACACTTTTTTTCTTCGTGTCCGTTCCGCATGCGCTTCACATTGTTTCCAAAAAAAAAAACGTTGAGGATATTTTTAATTAAGAACTAATCTGCCCAAAATAGTCTAGTTTGGATATTCAATAGGTAGAAAGAAAAAAATATTTTTAATGGGTATGTAATTTTTACAAAAGGAAATATTTTTAAACTATACGAAATTTAACAAATATTCTCAGATAATAATTTGATCTAAAAATGTTCATGTCTTTAATAATTTAATTCAAAAATATTTTTATTATTATTTAATAGATCAAAAATGTTCTTTTTTTAAAATAAGTATATTATTTATGTTCTTTTTAAAAACATTTTTTTAATAATATATTTAATTGAAATAACAATTAATTTGATTGTTTAAATAAAATATTCTAAACAATTTGATGAGCGGCTTCAGTGTGAATATGGTTAGTGGTTTAGTAATGACAGAAATGAACTTTGCTAGAAATGGAAAAGTCATTATGCCTTAATTTTCTTCTTTGAGGTTAAATAAATACTCTTCTTTTCTTTCTAAAGTATAAAATAGAAAAGTCATTATGCCTTTATTTTCACATTGATTTATATGCCAACTTAGACACAATTTTAAAACGATTCTCTTTTCATCCAAAGAAAACATAATAGAAATGACCTCTTATCTTTGATGGTGAGTTTAAAATAGTCCACCTTTGAATTATGTTAGATATTTTCTAAACTTTTATTTTTATATTTAATCAGCCATATGAATTTCTTTTACCAAAAAATACTATAAATTTTTATCAGAATCACAAAAACCCCAACATAAAATACAAAAAGTATTGTATTTCTAAATGAGTTCGGTTAAATATATTTGATTTTCACAGTTTTAATTAAATTTAACACACATAATTGAGATCCACATAATTCAATAATTATGGAATGAAGACTAAAAATATTAACTTTTTGAGAGATTTAATAACCAAAACTGTTCAGTACATACTTAAGTGACTATTTTGAACCTACCCTCGACCATAAAGGATTATTCTTGTTATTTTCTGTCAAATCTTCTACCTTAAATATCTCCTCAATTTCTCCTTTTCTTTTCATTTCACAAACATACAAACAAAAAAAAAGAGAGAAAGAGAGGGAGAAGCAAATCATGGGAAAAGGTGGTGGATGTGTTTCTAGCAAAAACAAGACTTCCAAATGTTCAAATTCTTCAAAAAATTTCACCAATGTTCCTTCTTCGAACAAAACCCTTAAAATTTTCATCGTATTTTACTCGATGTATGGACACGTGGAGAGCTTAGCAAGAAGAATTAAAAAAGGAATAGAGACTGTGGAGGGTGTAGAAGGGCTACTTTATAGAGCGCCTGAAACAATGTCTGAAAATGTTCTTGTCAAAATGCAGGCCCCACTTAAGGATGAGTCTATTCCCGAAATATCATCACCGTCAGATCTTGCTGATGCTGATGGATTCTTGTTTGGATTTCCCACTAGGTATATATATGGGGGGTGAATTTAAATGAATTTATTATTTAAAATTTGAAGTTTATATATATGTGTGTAAATTATTTAAGTATATGTATATTATAAGGTGACAAAATAATAGATTGGAATAAATTTGGGCTGGTTAAATTGATATACGTAGCTTTAAGGCTAGCTCCTCCCCTTCTTCTAAGTATCTATATTAATTTTGCAGTTGGACGGCAATCACTCAACTAGCACATCATGGAATGCTCTTTGTTCCAATTGGCTACACTTTCGGAGCCGGCATGTTTGACATGGACACCGTTCGAGGAGGTTCCCCATATGGCGCCGGAGTCTTCGCTGGAAATGGTTCCAGAGAAGCTATCGAAACAGAGTTGGCGGTGGCAGAATATCAAGGCAAATATATGGCTACCGTTGTCAAGAAATTGGTTCATGGTTGATGAGAAAAGTTTCTCATTATTTTTCTTGGTTACCAAAAATTATAGATTGGCTACAATTTGCACTTTGAATATCAATTTGTCCACCATTGATCTCCTTGTTTTAAAGATTGTTCATCGACATTCATTATTATATTAGACTCTTCTAATATGAGGGTGTTTGGTTAAGCTAATAATAAGCTAAGCTGACTTATAAGTGATTTTTAATTATTTATGTTTTTGGTAAGTATTAAAGTGCTTATAAGTTAAAATCAGTAAAGTCAAATATTTTATAGTTTTATCCTTGATTTTTTTAGAGTTCTCAAAATATTTTTTCAAAACAAAACTTCTGACTCCCTCATCACTTGTATTTGTCGTTCCTCCTCTTTTTTAAAAGATATTTAAAATTTATATTTTTTACAAAAATTAAGAATACCTTTTTCATTTTAACAAAAGAACTTATCAACATTTTTCTTTTACCAAATATATCAACATCTTGTAAGGTGATTTAGAATCGATGTTGTTTGTTTATTATGATAAATCTACCCACATCAATAAAAATTATAGTGAGATGGTAAGTAATTTTCATTTATAATTAAAAATTTCAATTTTGAAGTTTAGATCGTCTTTTATAAAGATCGTTTTATCTTTCAAAATAAAATTATTTCCAGCGTAATACAATTCGATAAGTGAGGCCCCAAAATTGATACGGAACATCAGATAAAAAATTAAAAATAAAAATCAACACGCATTTATCAATGAACAAAAAGATCATATATAATATTGAAGGAGGTGCCTTTTGTTAGTCCTCTTGCAGAGAAGAAAACGCAAATTTATGTGAGTTCAAAATATCCCTATTTTAATGTGCTGGCTAGAAGAAATTATATATTCTTTCACGACTATAATTTATTTTCAGACTTACAATCTTATCAAAATAATCTCTTTAACCAATCAAAAATAAACTCTTTCAACCAATCAAATAAGAGAAATGGAATGAAAGAAATAAAAAGTATCTCTAAAGTTTAAAGCATTGACCTATTATGTGGACAGTGGAGTAAAATAGTTGAGGAGCCACAAACTATGCTACATATGAAATTTTGATGATTAACAACATACCAAATATGAAGCAAGAATCATATGTTAAACATATCTCATATAAAGATTAGTAATGTTTATAACAAACAATTACTGAAGAATCAGTATCTTAACATGTCTACAGCAAGAAAGCTAACTATAGAAGTGCACTGCAATTGTAGTTAAGGAATTTAATGACACATTAGAAACTCTAATACTTCCTTCGTTTTATTAAGTTGTATGTCATGCTTTGTCTTGACATAAAGTTTTAAAACTTGGAATGAATAAGAATTTCAGTTCCTCCCCAATTTCTCTCTTCTTAGCTTAGGTTTTAATAAAGACCACAAGATTCAACAAGTTCTTGCACTCTGCTTCTGCAGAACTCCTAGACACTGTATTTTGTTTCTTTGATTTTCATGAGATCAAAGAATCACCAAACTTTAGAAGAAAACCAATGATAGATCTTCTACTATTTGGGCAAGAAGCAAAATCTGCATCACAAAACCTGTAAGATGTAGTTTCTTATCTGAGCTCATTAACAAGCTTTTTTCTGGTTCTGTTTTGATGTATCTGATCATCCTCAATGCTGCATCCCAATGTGATACTTTAGGTTTCTGCATGAATTAACTTAAAGATTGCACTGCAAAGGCTATGTCTGGCCTGGAATTTATGAGATATAAAAGCTTCCAAACAAGCCCTTGATATTTGGTAACATCTGCAAGTGGCTCATCATTAGTATCAATCCCTTCATCATATTCCATACTAGTCAGTTTCATATTGCACTAAAGTGGTGTAAATGTTGACCTTGCAGCAGCCAATCCTACGTCAGAAATCAACTCTAATGCATATTTTTTTTGATTCGGCACTATCTCTCCGCTGGACCTAAGAAACTATATCCCCAAAAAGTATTTCAATCCCCCTAGGTCTTTGATTTTGAAATGACTATGTAGGACATGTTTGGTTTCTGCAATCCGTGAAGCATCATTTCCTATTATTAATAGATCATCAACATATAATAAAATGATGACTATCCCATTCAGCAGCATCCAATGATATGATTGATCTAATAGTGATCATTTCTACCACTGGTGAGAATGTCTCCTGATAATCTATCCCCTCAGTCTGGTTATACCCTTTGTCCACTAATCTTGCCTTGAATCTTTCTATCTCCCCATCAGCTTTATATTTGATTTTGAAGACCCATTTACATCATATTGCAGACTTTTCAGTTGGTAAGTTAACTATCTTTGAAGTGCCATTATCTTCTAATGCCTGAATTTCCTGCTTCATTTTTTCCACCCATCTTTTATCTTTGACAGCCTCTTCAAAACTCTTTGGCTCAATCTCAGTGGAAAACTTGGACAAGTATGTTGCATAATTAGGGGATACATCCTTGTAGGAAGTGTATTTTCCTAGTGAATAAGATTGACCAGAGTCTGAAACTTTTGTAACATAATCCTTCATCCAAATTGATGGTTGTGGCATTCTAAGAGACTTTCTTGGTCCTTCATGGAAGTAGGTGCATGAGGTACAGTTTCATTAGTACCATAATGGTTTGCAACATCCTGAGTATCACCTGCAGTCTCAACATTGTTCACATCATGATTCATATTCACATCATCATTATGCATTTTAATCTCAGTAAATATTTTTTCTTGAGTTAAAGGTACTATCACATCAGCCAATTCAATATTCTCATCATTCCCAGATACTGATATATCCCCTAGATTACCATCTAGAGGTGCTAAAATGTTCTCATCATGCTATGTGTTCATATCAGGAGTGGGGAAGAAGGGCAAGCCAATACTAACCGTCTTTTGGAAAGGAAAAATATCCTCTTTGAAAATAACATCACTGCTAACAACAAGCCTTTTGCTACACAAATTTTACATGAGATATCTCTTCTGAGTAATTGACTATCCCAAGAACACACATGTATCTGATCTAGAGGAGAACTTGTCACCTCTAGGCATCCTGGTAACATACCTTAGACACCCTAGAGTTCTTAAATGATCAAGTTTGGCTTTGACCTTATAAAATGCTTCATATGGAGTATTTCCATTTAGCACTAGTGTGGGCGACCTATTGATCACGTAAACAGCTGCAAAAATACATTCTCCCCAGAATCTAAGAGGAATATGTCTATAAAACCTTTGTACCCCGAATACTTCAAGTATATGTCTATGCTTCCTTTCTGCAACTCCATTTTGTTGTGGAGTGTATGGGAAACTACTTTCATGAATAATACCACGAGCTTTAAAGAAATCATCACATTCTTTGTTAAAGAACTCAGTTTCATTATTAGACTTCATCTTCTTTACTTGTTTACTAAACTGAGTTTGAACAAGAGCACAAAAGGACTTTAAAATTGAAAACACATCACTTTTCAATTTCATCAGATAAACTCATGTCATTCTGGAATTGTCATCTACAATGGTCAAGAAATACATATAACCACTGTGAGTTGCCATCTTATATGGTCCCTAAACATCAAAGTGGATCAAGTCAAAGATGCTACTAGTTTTAAATAGACTTGAAGGAAATGCTAGTCTAGTCTGCTTTGTAAGTGGACATACTGGACATTTATTACATACATCATCTATATCTCCTGATGTTAGTGACAATCTTCTTAGCACTTTAGCTTATGGATGTCCCAATATATTGTGCTATAGCAACTTACTGTTTAGATCACCACCACTATGTACCATCAGCAATATTTCATTTCTCTTCCCTTCTTCATGGGTTTTTTGAATAGGAAGATGGTATAGACCTTCTAGCTCCTTACTAATCCCCTTCACCTTTCCACTGGAGAGGTCCTGAAAAATAACAAACTTAGGAAAGAAGTTAACTGAGCATTGCAGTTGTCTTATTAGTTGGGACACTGACAACAAGTCAAACTTGAGTGCAGGAACTACCAAAACATTGTCTAACAAGTCACCATCAGGTGTTCTACAATTACCAGAATATGTAACTGATGTGGTTTGTCCATTAGGCAAGTGAACCTTTCTATTAGACAACTTGCTAAGCTAGAAGCTAAGCTCAACCTATTTAGTTTAGAAGTTAAGTGACAAATAGCCCCTAAGTCTACTATCTAGCTAGCTCTCATTTGTAATATTGTATACTGACAATGCTATGGTAACAGATTCAGTCATACCTGTCATATTTGCTATATTAATGTCGAATGTGCTTGCTTCTTCCTTATTTATCATGTTCAAAATCTTCTGATATTATCTAGGAGTGAAAGTAGGTTGAATCACAATATTTAGATCCTCTTGCAATCCTTGTTGAGAACCTTCCTGCCTGTAGACTGCTGCAAAGGCATCATTCATCATTGCTTCTTGATCAACTCTCACTTGATTGGCGATGCCTTGATATGGTCTTCCAATGTTTTGCATTCCCTAAATCGTGCCTGTCACATTCTAATCATATCCAGATCAATAATTGTCATGTTATTTCTTCTTAAACCTCCAGATAGGTGGATAGCCATTCAATCTATAACAATCAAGCTTAACATGTTCCTGTAGCTTGCAATAGTCACAGATCTTATCCTAGTTCTTCTTCCTCATTTGAGAATTCCTCCCATTGTTCCATTGAACATGTCCTTTCCTTGCATACAGAGCAGTTGATTCCAATATTTCCTTCTCAGACTAAATACCTGCAGTTGCTCTTTGACTCTCATCTTCCTTTATCATTGCATAGACCTTACTAACACTTGGAAAGGGGCTCATCATTAGGATTTGGCATCGAGCCTGATTGTACACTTCATTTAATCCCATTAAAAAAGCAATAATCTTTGATAGGCTAGGTGATCTATATAGGTTCTTGCTTGTCACAATTACATGAAGGTGGAGGTACAAAAGTATCAAATTCATCCCACAATAGTCGCAATTTTGTAAAATATTCAGATACAGACAAATTACCTTGATGTATTGTGAAGATCGCTCTATGCAATTGGTAGATCTTAGAACTATAAATTTTTTCAAATCTCTCTTTGAGATATCTCCATATTGTGGTAGAATCATCATCATACATAATCCCACAAAGTAGCTCCTTTGAGACTATGTTCATAATCCAAGAAAGTACAAAACAGTTATATTTTTTCCACTGTTCTTCCAATCCCATTTCGTAATCACTTCTCTTGCATGTTCCCAACACAAATTCCACTTTACTCTTTGCTCGAAGATTGATCAGCATAGCTCTACTCCATAGCGAGTAGTTCCCCATACCTTTGAGTTGCATTGTAGTCAGAACACATCCATATGTGTCTGACGGATAAAGATACAATGGATGGTTTTGCTTCTTCTCGATATCATCGAGAGTATCAGCTCACATTGCATTTGCAGTTGCTCCTGAATCTGAACTGTTCATCATCTCCTCTGCTTTCACAAAGAATCAACAATGGCAAAAAATCTATGTAGTTGAATCCGATCTCGGTTCACAGCTCTGATACTATATTGAAACTTAAGCTAAGAAGAGAAAAATTGGGGAGGAACTGAAATTTTTATTCATTCCAACTGAGTGTATACAATGCTATATCCATGTATATTTTTATTCATTCCAACTGAGTGTATACAATGCTATATCCATGTATATATACACGAGCTAACAAATTCATTAACTAACTACACTAACTGATTCTGGCACCTTTCTAACTAACTAGCTTAGTGGAGTTAAGTAATTATAAATTAATTAACTAACTATCAACTAACTACTTTCTGTTACTTAACCAACTCCAATAGTCTTAAATTAAAGATAAGTAGATCTTGTATCCTTAAACATGATAGTAAAAAGTTGAAACTAAAAAGATGTCAATAAAAGAAAGATACATTCTTTTTAAAAACAAATCATCAAAAAAAGAAATTAGGCGAAATAAATTGAAATGAAAAGTACCAATGTGAATATAAATAATTTACGTATAAACTATGAATATTTTCTATATTTTCCCACTACTTTTATGTTATTCTCTACGGAGACATTGTACTAGGTGATTTGGCGCACTCTCATAGTCTTCGGGACTTTGGGTACTATAGGTATTTTAGGGTTGAGGAGGTTAGACATTTTATTAGAAGGATGATGTGGGGGAGAGCGATCGGGCCAGATGAGATTCCAGTGGACTTTTGGAAGAGCATTAACAAGCTGGGTTTGGAGTGGTTGACTAGGCTGTTTAATGTTATTTTGAAGACAGCTAAGATGCCCGACGAATGGAGGTGGAGTACAATGATTCCATTGTACAAGAACAAGGGTGATATCCAAAATTGTAATAATTAAGAGGTATCAAATTATTAAGCCACATTATGAAGATATGTGGGAGAGTGGTGGAGTTTAATGTGAGAAGAGGAGTTTCAATCTCAGAGAATCAGTTCGGATTCATGCCGGGGCGATTGACTACTGAAGCAATCCATCATATGCGAAGACTGGCGGAGAAATTTAGAGAAGGAAAAAGGGATCTTCATATGGTGTTTATTGATCTTGAAAAAGCGTATGACAAAGTTCTGAGAGATGTTCTCTAGAGGTGTCTGGAGGCTAAAGGTGTCTTGATGGTGTATATTAGGGCGATAAAGGGCATGTATGATGGATCCAAGACTCGGGTTAGGATAGTAGGTGGTGACTTAGAGCATTTTCTTGCTGAGATAGGACTACATCAGGGATCTGTACTGAATCCTTTTCTTTTTGCCTTGGTAATGGATGAGCTAGCATGGTCTATTCAGGAGGAAGTTTCATGGTGTATGTTATTTGCGGACGACATAGTTTTGATTGATGAGACTCGGGACAGAGTTAATGATAGGTTGGAAGTTTGCAGATAAATTCTAGAGTCCAAAGGGTTCAGATTGAGCAAGACCAAAACTGAATACTTGGAGTGCAAATTCAATGTCACGATGGATGAAGAAGGCATGGAAGTGAGGCTTGCTACTCAACTTATCCCCAAGATAGAAAGCTTTAAATATATTAGATCCATCATCCAGAGTGGCGGGGACATCGATGAGGATGTCACGCATCGCATTGGGGCAGCGTCGATGAAATAAAGGCTTGTATATGGATTCTTGTGTGATAAGAAGGTACCACCTAAACTTAAAGGTAATTTCTACAGAATGGTTGTTAGATCGGCGTTGTTATACGGAGTGGAGTACTGGCCAGTAAAGAAACCTCATGTTCAAAAGATGCATGTTACGGAGATGAGGATGCTGAGATGGATATGTGGACACACTAGGAGTGATAAGATTATGAATGAGGTTATTCGAGAGAAGGTGGGAGTGTCCTTTACGGTAGACAAGATGAGAGAAGCGAGACTGAGATGATTTGGGCATGTGTAGAGAAGGGGTGTCGATGCCCCAGTTAGGAGGTGTGAGCTATTGGATTTGAGGGCTATGCGGAGGGGTAGGGGTATACCGAAAAAGTATTGGAGAGAGGTGATTAGACAAGTTATGGCGCTACTCCATATCACCGAGGACATGACCTTAGATAAAAAGGAATGGAGGTCGCAGATTAGGGTAG
This sequence comes from Solanum dulcamara, assembly GCF_947179165.1. NCBI lineage: Eukaryota > Viridiplantae > Streptophyta > Magnoliopsida > Solanales > Solanaceae > Solanum > Solanum dulcamara. The sequence goes on along the minus strand of NC_077243.1, from coordinate 74,492,455 downwards.
AAGGCTAGTAGGAATAGAATGGTGTCTTGCCTTGTGTCGGTTTAGGGTTGGTTGTAGGTTTAGGCGTTCCACTATAGCTATGTTGTTATTGCCTTTAATTATCACATTACTTTGCTATCATTATTGTTCTTGTCTTGTAAAATTTGCATCGTTTTGTCATTATGCTATATATATTATTTTTCTCTCTTACTTGGGGATTTGACTTTTAACTCGATGGTCTTTCAAAAATAGTTTCTCTATCTACATGAGGTAGTGGTAAGGTCTGCGTACATCCTACTATCCCAGACCCCACTTGCGGAATTTCACTGAAAATACTGTTGTTGTACTTTAACTCAAAACAAGAAAAACTACTTCTATATGAATTTGACTATGAATTTAAACTAAACATAAATTAAATAAATTTTACATCCTAAACAATTTTAATTTTCTCCAACTCCAATTTATTCTTCCAACATATGGGAAACAGGTTTAAGGATGGTGGTGGTCCCAATAAAGAAAGTAAATAACACATCAACACCAGTGGCGGAACCAGGAATTTTATGAAGGGGGTTCAAAAAAAATTAAACACGCTAATCAGAAAAAAAAATGTGCTTATTAGGATTTGAACCCGCGAGCTGAGACAAGCTAAGGCAAAATATTGAACCCCATTTGCCACTGAGCTAGTCCTTTGGCTTATGCTTAGGGGGTTCAATGTTAAATATATACACATAAATTAAAAAATTTATCTTATATATATAGTGTAATTTTTTAACGAAGGGGGTTCAAATGAACCCCCTTACTTGCACGTGGGTCCGCCCCTGATCAACACTACTAATGATTCTTGGATTATTCATTAGTAAAAAGTTGATCATAATCTTTGAAGATTTGTTTAGCATCCCTTGGTCTTGGAAGTTCTATGATTAGTGGAATGTCATGTGTGTTTAAGTGGCTTAATAGCTGTAAAAAATTATGATTGAATATGTAAATGTACGGATTAAATAAGAGAATAAACTAAAGATGCCTGGCCTAGAGTTAATTAATTAAGGTGTAATTAGTCTATAATGAAATTAGATGGACCACTAAAGCAAATAACTTTAATCTCTTTTGAATAAAAAAAAGGTAAATATAAAGGACACTTAAGTTTATGACTACGCCACGTTTGAAGATGGGAAACACGACCTTGACTTGTCGGGATAAACATGACACCAATTAATTAGCATAAATTAAACCAAATTAACGATACTCCCACCTTCGGTCCAAAATAATTGATGTCCTAGGCTTGGACACTCTTAATTGTGATTTTCTTTAATTTCTTTTTAGGTTGACATAATTATCATTAGATTGGGTCCATAATCTAAGGAGGTAAAGTAAGGCTGTCAACTGGGGCGGGTGGCCAGTTTTCGACCCACTAAAATGGGCCCATTAAAAACTCAGCACGGTAGGGATCGGATTGGGTATCAGCCCACCTCAAAAAAAATTGGATAGGTCCGGTCTAATTTTTGACATGGATTGATAAGATCGGCCCGATAAAGGATCGGTAGCCGACCCACCGGTCCACCGGCCCGGTTTATATATATATAAATATATATATATATATATATATATATATATATATATATATATATATATATATATATATATATATATATATATATATATATTAATTTACGGGATATGGCTGTTGGGCCACTTTTCATAAAAGTGGCCGTTGGGCCCATTTTCATAAAAGTGGCCGTTGGGCCCATTTTATGAAAATTGGGCAAAAATGGCCTTTTTTAAAACAAAAAAAAAATTATTAATCAAATTTTATTTCTATAAATACCTACAACATTTAATTATTTTTTTCCACCAACAACCATCTAATTCTCTCTCAATTTCTCAATTCTCTCTTAAAGTGATATCAATCTTTTATTATTTTTTTGCAATTAACAAGATCAAGTGGAAGTTTTCAACTTTCTAGTATTCAATATTTCATCAATTTTACGATTCTTTGTTTGATTCCGGCAATTTGGTATAATCATTTCTTCTCTTACTTTTATTTAGTAAATTAATTCTAGTATATTTAAATATTCAATTTTTGTGTTTATAATTTTTATTAGTTTAATTTGCATAATGGATAGATTAAAAAATATAAGTAAAAGTGTTAAAAATTTGTGTTCCGGCGGAGGTAGTGATAGTAAAAAAAAAGAGTATTTTCGGTAGAGGTAGTACAAGTAAAATTATTCTCGTATGCCTGAAGCATCACCTAGTGAATTTGGAGAAATAGGTGTAGATGCACATGATATGAATGAAAACGAATATCAAAAAATTTACGATATAGAAGAACCAAATGAATTTGAAGTAAAAATACAACAAGATAATAATGATGATGTAGATGTTACACCAACTAGTCTTGATGTAGATATAGGTAATGCTCAATCTAGAACTGTTAATCTTCTTCCACGACCTGTAAAAGAAAAAAAAATTAGTTTAGTATGACATTATTTTGAACGCATAGCCAGAACAACTAATGTTCAATATAAAGAATGTCAAAAAAAATTGAGCATAAGACCGGGGGTAATAGAGGTGGAACGGGTTAATTGACTAGACATCTAGACAATGAGCATCCTGGTTGGAAAGAACGAATAGGGAGTGCTACTAGGCCAGTTCAAGGTAGAATAAACCCACAGACCAAAAAATTAACGGGGACGTATACTAAAATGAGGGACTGTGAAGAGATAGCGAAAATGATAGTTGTGAGTTGTCTACCTTTTTCATTTGCTTCTTCTGATACTTTTATTCATTATATACAATCAATTTATAATCTCATGTTTAACCGTATTTCTAGAAGTACTTGTACATCAGATATTATTATTTACGTTGGTTATTAACAAATCTTCCATGTAGAGTTTCACTTACTTCTGATCTTGATCGTGCAATAAATAAAAATGATTATTTAACTGTTACTTGTCATTTGATTGATAGTGATTTATTATGCAAAAACGGATTTTAGCATTTCAATATGATAAAGACCAAAAACATAATGCACAATTTATTTTTGATTTTATATCAATGGTTGCAAAATATTATGGTCTTCAACACAAAGTTTTATGTATTTCTTTTGATAATGTATCTAACAACACCATTGCTATTAATTCTTTTGAGCCAACAATTGAAAAAATTTGGCATACAGTTGGTTTATTCAAGGAAATACTAGAAAAGCTAGACTTAAATAATTTAAAATAAAATGCGAGGAAAATAATCTTAGACAAAGATTAATGCCCAAAGAAATTAAGACTAGGTGGAATTCGACTTATGATTTTTTAAAGATTTGTAATATTTATAAAGCCTCTATAAGTACAACTTTTAATCAATATGCATATAAATTTTCTGAACTCATGTTGGAAGAATCTAATAGGACTAAAATTAATGATATTGTTATATTTTTAGAAAAAATTATTTGGCTACGCTTGAATTTTTTGGTGTTTATTATCCTACTGTTTCTAATATTTTAGCTTATTTAGCCAAAATTTATGTATTTCTTATAGAATATAAAAAGAAAAATGATTACAAAGAAGTTGTCGCTGAAATAATAGAAAAAAATTTAAAATATTTTTTTTTTATTCCTCCTATTTATTTAATTGGTGCTATATAAATCTGTATATGAAATTTAATACTATGTCTGAATGTGTTCGTCTTATATATACTTCTATAGAAATTGAAAAAGATGAAGATCCTAGTATGTTTAAGGCGATGAGTGCTACAAATAATCATATTCAAACATTATATAATCATTATATCGATTTACTTGATAATGCTACCCCTAGTCATACTGTTCCTCTATCTTGTCCTTTTGATGAGCCATCATCATCTAAAAGACAAGCACATGGTATGCATACCCATAATTTTTCTAATTATCTATTTGGATTAGAATACAGCCTATATCACAATGGAGCATAAATCGAGACAAGCTTAATTATTATTTGATACAAGCTCCAGAGACCTATTATAAAAATAGTGTCGCTATACTAGAATGGTGGAAAAACAATCAAAAACAATATCCAGTACTATCAACCATGCTTAGAGATGTGCTAAATGTTCCAATGTCAACTGTTGCATCGTAGAGCACATTTAGTCAAGGAAGGCAGCAAATCGGAGATAATTGACACTCTTGGGGAGTAATGCCATGAATGTTTTAGTTTGCCTCGGAGATTGGATTACATCAAAGCGTACAAATAAAGGAAGAACAGAAGATACGGAAGAAGAAAAACTTGAAGAAATAATGTCAATTGGAAATCATTCGGCACAAGCTAATCCAAATTATGGAGTAGTTGATTTTAAAAATTATGAGTCAAATCCTGTTAATGTTAATATAGATGAATTGGAGAAAATAATTCGAAATATGTAGAAGTTAATTGAGTCTTTGCATTTCTTAATTTTTTTCCTATAAATTTTGTATGATTCAACTAAATAATTATTTTTACTTTACATAATCATATATTGATAATTAAATTTATAGTCACTATAAGATTTCAATATAATGTAAGTATATTATTATAATAGATAGTATATTGTAAGTATATTAGTTATACATTGTAAGTATATATATAATATATAATGTAAGTAATAGATAGTATATTGTGAGTATATTAGTTATACACTGTAAGTATATATAATATAACATAAGTATAATATTATAATAAATAGTATATTGAGAGTATATTAGATATACATTGTAAGTATATATAATATATAATGTAAGTAATAGACAATATATTAGATATGCGTTGTAAGTATATATAATATAATGTAAGTATATTATTATAATAGATAGTATATTGAGAGTATATTAGATATATATTGTAAGTATATATATAAAATATATATAATTAAGTATATCCCTATAATAGATAGTATATTGTGAATATATTAGATATAGATTGTAAAAATATATAAAATATATATATAAGTAAGTATATCACTATAATAGATAGTATATTGTGAGTATATATTTGGTATACTTTGTAAGTATATATATAATATATAGTATAATGTTAGTATATTTGATATACATAATACATATATATTATAATGTAACTATATAATTATAATAGATAGAATATTGTGAGTATATCAGATATACATTGTAAGTATATATAATATGATATAAGTATTATTATAATAGATGGTATATTGTGAGTATATTACTATAATAGATAGTATATTGTGAGTATATTAGATATAGTTTGTAAGCATATATATAAAATATATATAATTAAGTATATCACTAGATAGTATATTGTGAATATATTTGGTATACTTTGTAAGTATATATATAATATATAATTAATTATATTACTATAATATATAGTATAATATTAGTGTATTTGATATACATAGTTCGTATATATAGTATAATGTAAGTATATAATTATAATAGATAGTAAATTGTGAGTATATCACTATAATAGATAATATATTGTGAGTATATTAGATATAGATTGTAAGTATATATAAAATATATATAATTAAGTATATCACTATAATAGATAGTATATTGTGAGTATATTTGGTATACTTTGTAGATATATATATATATATATATAATATATAATTAATTATATTACTATAATATATAATATAATGTTAGTATATTTGATATACACAGTACGTATATATAGTATAATGTAAGTATATAATTATAATAGATAGTTGTAACATCCCTCAAAATTTGAAAGAAAAAAAATAATAAATTATATATATATATATATATATACTAAGAATGCCTTGAAAATAGGCCGCTCATGTAACGCATTATCCTTAATTTTTTTGAAAAATCCGAGTTCGAAATATTGATCAGGGAGTCAAAACTTGTGGGAAAATGGTCTCGGTGAATTTTTAGAACCCATAGAATGGAAGAAAGATTTTTGAAGAAACCACAAAATGGTGTGGTCCACGACAGGACCGCGTCGCGGACCTAGGAAGTCGCACCAGACAGAGTAGTCCACGACAGAACCACGTCGCGGACCTAGGAAGGTGTCCTGGCCGAATTTAGTTTTTTTTAGGGCATTTTAGACTTTTTCCAAATTATTAGTTAATGAACCTACACGTTTTTAGGACCTAATTCAACTCTATAAATTTACCTAAACCTCTAATTCAATTTATTCGTCTATAATTCATCTATCAAATATTTCTCTCTCTACAAAAAAGTTTCTCAAGGGTTCCATTGAAGACTTCAAGCAAATTCACTCAATTTCTCCATCAAAATTCTCAAGTTCTTCCAAATTAATTTGTGTTCTCACTCAAGGTATGTGGGTATTGATTCATGGATCTTTTCATCCATGAAGCCCAATCAATTTTTCAAGGTTTTCTATCAAATTAAAGTATGATATTTTACGGGTTTTGTGATCTCTATTCCAATTGCATGAATTTTGATTTAAAGCATGATAATTAGTCTATTTTGATATAATTTGATGGTTATAAAATTAAATTGAAGAGCTTTTTCTTGAATTCTCCTACTTTAATTTTTAGGGTTCATGGTGTAATCTATGATTATTTTCAATCATATTATGATATTATCTATATGAATTATGTATGGGCTGATATAAAGTTTATGATTGTGCATGTTTTCAAAAATATTTCATGATTTTCAAGTCAATTGAACATGCATTATAGTTATGCCCTAATTTCAAGATTCAAGCTATGGTCATGAATTTTCAAAGTATGAATTATGACTATGTGTTTCCATGATGATCATGAATTCTAAGTATGTTTCAAGGTATGAATTTCATGCAAGTTATGAAGTAAGGTGACTTAGGATCCTATGTGGTGACCTAAGTCCTATTGATATGAATTATGCAAAAATGATTATAATGATGAAAGGACAATTCTCACATTACAAGTATGTTATGAAAATGAGCTACTCTATGATTTCAAGCCTATGAACATGACTATGATATATGATATTATGATCTTATGTTATGTATGTATTCCGTGAGATTTGACTTAGCACCGAGTGGACTTGAGGTGGGGGCCCTACTAAAAGCCTTAGTAGCAGCCTCATGTCCCATAAATTATGTGCCATAGTAGGTTGCCTTGATGGCCAAGCTAGTGGATCCAAAAATAGCACATGTTCATGATTAGGAGTCTACCTTGGCAAAGTAGCCTCCTCCTTCTCAATGTGGGTATCATCAGGTTCCATGTTATAGCTCGCATAGTATTATTGTCGGTTATGGTTCCTATCCCACATATGTATGATTTCTTAAGTATGTTATAACTTGAACTTATGTTTTTAAATGCTTTGGTCAATATGATTTTCTCATGACTTTACGTATTCTATCTTATCATGTGTTTTACTTGACCTTTGCATTTCATGATTTACGTTGCATGTCACACCTTCATACTTAGTACATTCCAACGTACTAATACATACTTTTTGCCTACATTGTCTCATAATGTAGGGGTTGAGGTTGAAGATCCTTATCATTCACGTAACTAGTAGGCGTTCCTATCCCAAGGTGTTGTGGTGAGTCCTCATTGACCGGGGACTAGTTTCAAGTTGATTACTGTTTTCTTTCAAAAGACTTTTGTTTACGTCATATATTGAGGGTGAGCTAGGGAAATGTCTTATCCCCCGCCCATACTCATGTTTAGAGGCATCTAGTTGGACATATGTTTGAGTCTATGTTGTCATAAAACATTTTTTTCAGATTTCTACTAATGGTTTAGACTCTCTTATGATGTTTCCGCTTTTATATTTTACCTTATGTATGCTTATGATATGTACAAGAGGCTTGGTTGGAGCCCTTCGGGGTTTCGATCGCCGTGTTACGACTAGATCCTAGGTCGGATCATGACAAACTTGGTATTAGAGCACAAGGTTTTTTAAATATCCTAGGGTGTCCAACATGCCACGTCAAATAGAGTCTTATTCATAGGTGTGAAGCGCGCCACATTTATGAGTAGGAGGCTATGAGGCGTTTAGGAATTCTCACTTTCTTTCATGATCCATGTCGTATTATAGAGTTTACGTTAAGACTTCTTTTCCCTAACGGTCTTTCCTTGCGATTTTCAGAAAGATAGATCCAAGAAGACCACAATTTCCAAGGGAGAGAATGTTAATGAAGCCCAAGCTCCCTCGGCTCCTCAAGACAATTGTCCTCTACCGGACCAAGTGACTAATGCGGAGTTTCAAACCGCTATCACCATGTTAGCCAGAGTAATGACCAATCAAGGTGTCGTGGCTCCTCCTAATGTTCCTACCCCAGCCTCAAGAGTAAGGGACTTTGCACGAATGAATCCTCCAGAGTTTCATGGCTCAAAAGTCAATGAGGATCCTCAAGAGTTCATTGATAAGGTTTACAAAATAGTCAGTATTATGGGGGTGACTTTGGAAGAAAAAACGGAGTTGGGGGCTTACCAACTCAAAGATGTTGCTCAACAATAGTACACTCAATGGAAGTTTGAGAGGATGGATGAAGGTCCTATCGAATGGAAAGCTTTCAAACTTGCTTTCCTTGATCACGTTTTCCCTCTTGAGTTAAGGGAGGCTAAAGTGTTGGAGTTTATAAATCTTCGACAAGGCAACATGGGGATGAGGGACTATGCCCTCAAGTTTACTAAGCTATCCAAGTATGCTCCTTCAATGGTTGCCGATCCACGTGGCCGAATGAGTAAATTCATATCAGGAGTGTCCAACTTGGTTGCTAAAGAATGTCGCACTACTATGCTTGTTAAGGAGATGGACATATCTCGGCTTATGACTTTTGTCGAACAAATCGAAGGGGAAAAGCTCAAAGAAATGAGGATGAGGGATTCTAAGAGGGCTCGGTATGAAGGTGGGTTCTCTAATGCTAGGACCGTTGGTAGTAGTGGACGCTCTCATCAAGGCCAAAGCTCGAGGAAGAAGTTTGCTAAGGATAGGGTGGCATACCCCAAAGCTCAAGATGAAGGAGGTGTAAATGCTAGTAACCTTTCTCCTCCAAAATGTGTAAAGTGTGGAAGGAAGCATGGAGGAAAGTGTTTGATCGGAACGGGTGCTTGCTATGGATGTGGCAAGATGGGCCATAAGCGATCTGAGTGCCCCTCTTGTAGCCAATCAGGGTGGAGATAGTCGTCCTAGAGGAGTCCAAGTGAAATAAGGCGCCCAAGCTCAACCTAAGGGTGGCCAATGCAACAACCGCTTTTATGCCCTTCATGCTAGGCAAGAAGTTGATGAGTCTCCCGATGTGGTCACGGGTATGTTACAAGTCTTTAACTTTGATGTATATGCATTGCTTGATCCAGGTGACAACTTGTCTTTTGTTATTCCTTACATTGCTATGAAGTTTGATGTGTGCCCCGAAGTGTTAATAAAACCTTTCTCGGTTTATACTCCCGTTGGTGGCTCGGTATTAGCCAAGAGAGCTTATAGAAATTATCCCGTATGGGTATTGCACAAAGTTATTCCATGTGACCTTGTTGAACTTGATATGACTGATTTCGACACCATTCTTGGTATGGATTGGTTACATGTCGCTTATGCATCTATATGTTGTAGAACTCGTGTGGTTAAGTTTTACTTTCCTAATGAGCCTATTCTTGAATGGAAGGGTAAGATTCGGCGGTTAAGGGTTGATTCATCTCATGTATTAAGGCCCGAAAAATGATTTCCAAAGGGTGAATTTATCATATTGTGCGAGTTAGGTACATTGATTCCAAAACTCCTACTCTTGAGTCGGTCCTTATAGTTAAAGAGTTCTCCGACGTGTTTCTCGATAATTTGCCTAGTGTTCCTCCCAAAAGGGAGATTGAATTTGGCATAGATCTCCTTCCCGATACCTAACCTATCTCTATTCCTCCTTACCGTATGGCTACGACGGAACTTAAGGAGTTGAAAGAACAATTGAAGGATTTGTTGGATAAGGGTTTTATAAGACCAAGTATTTCACCATGGGGTGCTCCCGTGTTATTTGTTAGGAAGAAAGATGGGTCACTCCGAATGTGTATAGACTACCAACAATTGAATAAGGTCACCATAAAGAACAAATATCCAATCCCAAGGATAGATGACTTGTTTGATCAATTACAAGGAGCAAGCTATTTTTCCAAGATTGACATACGTTTCGGCTATCATCAATTGAGGGTAAGGGAATGTGATATTCCCAAGACGGCCTTTCGGACAAGGTATGGTCATTTTGAATTTGTAATAATGTCGTTTGGGTTGGCAAATGCTCCCGCTATATTCATGAATTTGATGAATCGCATTTTCAATCCATATTTAGACATGTTTGTAGTGGTGTTTATTGATGACATCTTGATTTACTCTCAAAATGAGGAAGATCATATGGGTCACTTGAGGATTGTGTTACAAACGTTGAGGTAACAGGAAATATTCGCTAAATTTAGTAAATGCGAATTTTGGCTAAGAGAGGTTGCATTTCTTAGCCATGTGGTGTTCGGTGATGGGATTAAAGTAGATCCAAAGAAAACGAAGGCAGTTAAAAATTGGCCTAGACCATTATCTCCTTCAGACATTAGGAGTTTTGGGGCTTAGCCGGATACTATAGAAGGTTTGTTAAAGGGTTCTCATTTATTGCTTCGCCTTTAACTAAGTTGACACAAAAGAAGGCAAAATTTCAATGGTCGGAAGAATGTGAGAAAAGCTTCCAAATATTGAAAGATCGTCTTACATCGACTCCTATTTTGACATTGCCCGAAGGTTCAGATGAGTTTGTTGTTTATTGTGATACTTCACGTGTTGGTTTGGGTTGTGTCTTGATGCAACATGGTAAGGTTATAGTGTTACACCCCACACTCTTGAGCTCGAAATGTCTCTTAAGCTTCTTAGAAGTTAGGAAGTGAGTCGGATAAATTACTACACTATCACATAACTTTAAGGAAAGAAGAATGTTATACCCCATAAGAGGGAAGGTTGGAAATAGGGATAGGAGAGTCCTGAAGGAGTTGGAGGCCAAGTAACGAGTCGTAGGACTCGATTTACCTACGTGAGCTACTAACGTAGAAGTTTTACATACTTAAACCACTTGAGTACATACCAAACTTACATAGCAAGGATCACATAGGCTCTTAAAATGAGACGAGATGAAGAACCTACGAAAGGGAGCAAAAACTAGTTTCTGAACTTACAAAAGTGAAGAAAGCAGGTGACAAGTAAGCAGGTGACTCACCTACTTGGGGTGGACCCCACACTGCCACGTGGCAGCTTTGGGTTGGAAGCTTGGATGAGGTGGCACCCTAAGGGGCTACCATGTGTCACCCCTAGGGGGCTACCATGTGTCACCCCTAGGGGGCTGCCACATGTCACCTCCTAAGGAGGTGTATATATATACGTTGGCTGACTCTTAATTCATTTTCCATCTAAAATGTTCAGCCAAAGAAGAGAGAAAAGTTGAGAGGAGCAAAGAGGGGAGCTATGGGCTGCTCCCTCCAAAGGTAAGACTCCAACTTTTTCTCCATGAATTAATTATCTACGGTGTTTATAAACTACATGGAGGTGTATATATATATATATTATGATGCCTAAGGAACCATATCTTCAGCTTTACACTTGGAACAAACAAGAGAAAGTGTGAAAGAAGAAGAGAAAAACGTTGGAGGGCAAGAAGAGGAGCTACGGGTTTGGGGCTGCCAAGGTAAGCCTCCGAGTTTCATTCTATAAATTAATTATTTAAGGTATTCCGGGTGATATAATGGTGTTTTATAACATAAAATTCCAATTTGGGGCAGCGGAAAAGGTACACAAATAGTCCGCCCCATTTCAGCACATCAAGAAGTTTCCGAGATGCATTTTTGCGAGTTTTGGCCAATTTCGGGTAAGGTAAGGTTTCTCCTTTAAATTTTGACTTTATGGTATTTTTATGGAATGTGTTACACGCCCTATAGGTGGCTAGAAATGTGAAAATGTCATATAAATGCTTGACGTCGAAGACAATCTAAATTGGAGTCGTTATAGTTAAATTGTCGTCGAAGTAAAATGTTGTACTTATGGTGTGCTGTTGCAGGTGAGTGGGGGTTTGTTCCAGGGACGAAATGTGTTCTAATAGGGGTGTGGGTGCTTCTGGTTTCAGCCACACGACCCCTCATTTTGTATAATTAAAGGCTTTGTGAAATAAAGACTAGAAACCCTATTTTGATATCGTAATTTACAGCAAGTGGTTTGGAGCTTTTGTTGTGTAATGTTGCCATGTTTTAGGTATATATATGCTGCAGGATGTTGTGGTTGGTTGGCTGTAGTGATTAGGGATATAATTGGAAATTCGGATAGGGCATATTATAGGGGAGGTGCTGCCCAATTTTCGTTAACGCCTTAACTAATTAAAGACCTAGTCGAGGAGACGAACAAGGACATAGGTTCCATGAATACCAAGGTGCAACTGAAGGCACTGAAAAGTTTAAGGTTGTTGATACTCGCATTGCTTCCATGTTAAATAGTTTGGGAGGACGACGACGTAGACATGATTAAGAGAAGTCCATACGAGGTATGTGAAGCTTCCTCTTGGCATATTTTGGAATAAGTATGTAAAGCTATTTTTTATTCCTTTTGGTATGTCTTAGCCTTAAGTGAATTATATGTGAACTGAGGGGATAATTCAATTCCCAGAACTCCAAGTTCGCCTTATAAACCCTGTCCACTGCTTAGTATTGGAACTCCTGCAAGAATTGAGTGTTTCCTGTTAGGGCTTCTACGTGTTAAAAAGTATTATGTGGAAAGCCACCTATCCTTTCTCTTGATAGGTACTTGGTATGAAAATAATATTATGATGCCATAAGTTTTCACCGAGCCCCATGAGGGGTCGGATACGAAATATGTGTGTGATGATCACCTGAAGAAAAGTATAGACTACACAGAGCTTATTCTCTTTCTTTTTGGCATATTTTAGTTGTAGGTTAGATATGATATGAGCTCTGGGGTGATTCCATTCTTAAGCATCTCTTATTTACTTCTAAATACTGAAATCTTATAGTAGTTGAGCTATCTCTCTGGAAACTTATATTATTAAGGTGATAATGAATGTACGGGCTCCAAGCCTTAAAGACTATATGGTACTAAGTGTTTCTAATTCCATAAACGACTTGGCCCTATGTTAATACATGTCTAGGATCCCCGAGATTATAATTAATGTAGCCCATAATGGCATTTGGAGAACACTCAAGATGACTTCACTACTACTCGGGTCCTCAGGCAAAAGCTTAACTTTCTTACTTTGTCGAGTCTCTGATAATGATTTAAATTGCATATGGTTACTCACTCCCAAGACGGTTATCAGATTCGTGATCAATTCCATTGCATTATCCACCGCCCCTCACTAGAGGGTCGGGTTACGTACTTATATATATGATGATGTGTTGTGATAAGGTGGTGATGGCACTGGGTCTATGATGGTTTTACAGATGTATTCACCGGATCCCTAATAGGGTCGGCTATATGGTATAATTTGAACATGCATGTTTTTATAGTTTACAGAGTATAGGTATCGATGTTTCTTTTACGATATATTTGTCCCCTGCTTCCCTGTCCCAGTTATGCTATGTTATGTTTTACATACTCAGTACATATGTCATACTGACTTTCCTTTCTTCAGAGGGGGCTGCATTTCATGCCCGCAGGTACAAATATAGGTTTGGGGAGTCCGTCAGCTTAGGGTCCCGCTCAGCTCAGCTGAAAGAGGCTCCATTGTATCGGAGCCTAGTTTTTGGTACTGACCACTGATATATAAAATTGTTTTGTCTATTCAGGGGTACGGCGGGGGCCCTGTCCCACCATATGTTGTCGTTAATATTTTTAGAGGTCTGCAAATATGTATATGTGAGTTGTATATGTCAGTTTGGTTCAACTGGATCTATATGATGTATTGTACGTATTGTTATGTTATGGAAGCCTTATCGGCTTGCGTGCCCTTTCATGTCATGATACAAATGAAAGAGGCTACAGCTTTACAAAATATTATGACCCGTGGGGGTTCTCATGTACGTATCATGTTGTTTGTAGTCCAGTTTGACTACACTTGATGTATATACATTACGTGTCTATAATTCGACTTGACCACAACTGATAAACATGTCACCCAATAGGGTTATGTTGCATAGTATTGTGTTATTTATAGTTCGACTTGGCCACAGCTGATAAATATGTATACGGAGGTCCAGGTCGGACCCTAGTCGCGGCCTACGTGGTTGGGTCATGACATATAGCCTATGCCTCTAGGCAACTTAAAGTACATGAAAAAAACTATCCAACCCACGATCTTGAACTTGCGGCGGTTGTGTTTGCATTGAAAATTTGGCGCCAATCTTTATGGGGTGCATATTGATGTGTTTACCGACTACAGAAGCTTGCAATATGTGTTCAGTCAAAAGGACTTAAACCTTAGGCAAAGGAGGTGGCTTGAACTCCTAAAAGACTATGACATGAGAGTATTTTACCATACGGGTAAGGAAAATGTTGAGTCGATGCTCTTAGTCAATTGTCTATGGGTAGTGTTGCATATGTTGAAGAAGGTAAAAGGGAATTGGTCAAAGAAGTTCATAGATTGGCACGTTTAGGTGTGCGTTTGGTTGATTCCAATGATACAGGCGTTCTTATACATAATGGTTCGAAATCGTCCCTTGCGGTAGACATCAAGGCCAAACAAGACAATGATCCAATTTTGGTCGAATTGAAGAAGTCAGTTGTCAAAAAGTCCGTTGAGGCTTTCTCTCTAGGAGAAGATGGGGTATTACGTTACCAAGGTCGGTTGTGTGTTCCAAATGTTGATGAAATAAGAGAGTTGATATTGAATGAGGTCCATAGTTCTCGGTATTCAATTCATCCGGGATCCACCAAGATGTATTGTGACTTGAGGAAAGTGTATTGGTGGAATGGCATGAAGAAGGACATAGCGGAGTTCGTGGCTAAGTGTCCTAATTGCCAACAAGTGAAAGTTGAACATCAAAGGCCGGGAGGTTTAGCTCAAGAAATCAAAATTCCTACATGAAAGTGGGAAGATGTGAACATGGACTTTATCACGGGTTTGCCTCGTACTAGAAGACAACATGATTCTATTTGGGTCATTGTGGACCGAATGACCAAATCGGTGCATTTTCTACTGGTCAAAACTTCTTATGGTGCTGAAGACTATGCTAAGTTGTACATTCGTGAACTTGTGAAACTTCATGGTGTTCCTTTGTCAATTATATCGGATAGAGGTACTAAATTTAGTTCATATTTTTGGAAGTCATTTCAAAAAGGTCTTGGCACTAAAGTCAAGTTAAGTACCGTTTTTCATCCTCAAACCGATAGCATATTGTGAGTATATTAGATATATATTATAAGTGTATATTGTTGACACCCAATTGTGACCCTCTACAACGCAAATTAGCTATCGAGTTTCTTTGAATTTCAAATATTTTTTGAAATAATTAGCTTTTATAAAAACAAAGATATTTTCATGTTATTCTTAACTATTTTTTTTTAATATAAATTTTAGTATAATATAAATATTTATATAAACTATATTTTTTATTACTATTTATGTAGTTATTCAAAATCATCTCAAAAAGATTTTATTTTTAACTAAATACAATTTTAGTTAGGTTAGTTTAATTATAGTTTGCAATTGTGAAAATTTTAGTTTTTTCTAAAAAAAAAACACCAATCTCCCACATCGAAAATTGCAAAATTTTAAATTTTTTGGAGCCTATATAAAGGCTCATATTCTTATTAAGAAGAGAGAAGAAGTGGGAGATTTTTTAGCCACCCCAAAGTTAGAATTTTTTTTTAACTTGGCTACCATTTTTGTACTCTTGTCCCCAACCTAAAAGTTGTGAAAATTTCTAACTTTCAATCTATATTTTTCTTCAAGGAAAATAGGAGATTGAAGTCAAAATTTAGGCTAAGAACAGTGTTCTTATAACGTCGAACCCACGAAGGTTCGAGTCTAAATTTTTAATCTTTTATTTTATTTTTTTGTAGATTGGAGTTCCATCAAGCTCTTGAGTGGTAGTGAAGTTGTCTTTCGCTCATCGTCTTCAGTCTTGTTGCCCGAAAAGATGCAAGATCTTTCTCAGCTTTGTTTTATTTAATTATTTTGATGTTTTATATTTAGTTGATTCGTAGTCATATTTTTTTTAGTTAGCATGTATTAAGAATAATTAGATTAATAATAGAATTTTTTTATAGTTAGCATGTATTAGAATTAATTAGCTATCATGTGTTAGAATTATTTCATGAAAGATCTTAGTTTTGTTCATTATTTTTCCAAATAGTTTCCTTTGACAATATAGATTTTTATGTTTTTAATTTCTTCTTTTAACATGATTTAGATAACAAAAAATATGCTTAAAGTTATTATTCAATTAGAATTTTCATGGCCACATTGATTCAATTCTTTCTTTAAAATTTGAGCTAGTATAACGTATATATTAAATTTGTGTTCTTTAGTTACTTGAATATATTTCTTCTTTCCTTTTCTTTGTCCACATATATGCATGTTGTTAGTCACTTCTATGATGCTCATCAATTTGATAACTTAAAATATCGTGATATGTTCCTTGGTTTAGCTTAAAATAAGTAAATGCTCTGTAATTTTATTTTGGTGCATGTGATATAACTTTGAGTCCATCTTTGGACCCCATCGTTGCATATCATTGAGTTTTGAGTCTCCCATCATCTGTTTTGAATTGCTGAAAAGTTGATAAATAGAAAAAAAGGTAATATTCATGATTTATATATTGATATTGGGCTGTATACACGGAATACAAGTAAAAAACAGTGTTCTATACACTGATATACAGTATATATACAGTAATATATAACAGATACAAGGAACAAACAGGTGGTATAGTGTGTGTATATAGTTTGATATACAGAAATAAAATTGTATACACTATATACAATATATATATTAAGATATACAATGTGTATATAGCTGCGATATATACAGTGGAATTGTGCTTAAGGCCCAAAACGCAGATGACCTAACAACTTAGTCCAGGCGTACAGAAACTAAGTATCGGGCAATATTTTCATGTGTTATTTATTGTTTATTTATATTAATTTGGGTTGTAATAATTTATTTACTTATGTTATTTATGCTTGTTTAGCCAGACCCACGTTATGG
Organism: Solanum dulcamara; assembly: GCF_947179165.1. NCBI lineage: Eukaryota > Viridiplantae > Streptophyta > Magnoliopsida > Solanales > Solanaceae > Solanum > Solanum dulcamara. The sequence goes on along the minus strand of NC_077243.1, from coordinate 74,475,398 downwards.
GATTTCACTAGGTTGTTATTGTTGTATTATTTATGCTTGTTTAGATATTAATTTTAATTTATTTTAACTTAATTAGATTCCCCTAAAGATAAATCAATTCATGTTAATTTACTCTTTAGATGATTTTCTACCTTTACTTAGGCATTTGGTAAACTTTACGTCTTTTTTTAATACATGTATATTATATTCAATTTTTAAGTTGGATCATTTTTTCGAAAAACAAATAATTTTAAAATCTTCGTTTCCTTTTAAATTAATATTTTCAAACGTTTGTCAAATAATTTTTCAAATCGTCGGATAACCGCGCGTTAGCGGCCATTTTGAATGCTTAACATCTTCTCAAAGTGGAAATAAGAACCTCGTACCTTTTTCTCTGAATTTTTAAGACTTAAATCTGTTAGGGTCTTTTAAATTAAGTTTTCTTAATTTCTTTAAAAAAATTAAGTGGCGACTCCTCTTTTTTAAAATTGATTTTTTCTTTACAAAGTTGAAATTAATTTTAAACCATCTTTTACCGACATAACATATATAATATAATATAATATAAGTATATTATTATAATAGATGGTATAATGTCAGTATATTATTATAGTAGATAACATATTGTGAGTATATTAGATATACATTGTAAGTATATATGATATAATATAAGTATATTATTATAATAGATGGTATATTGTGAGTATATCACTATAATTGATAGTATATTGTGAGTATATTAGATATAGATTGTAAGTATATATATTATAATAGATGGTATATTGTGAGTATATCACTATAATAGATAGTATATTGTGAGTATATTAGATATAGATTGTAAGTATATATATAATATATAATTAAGTATATCACTATAATAGATAGTATATTGTGAGTATATTAGATATAGATTGTAAGTATATATATAACATATAATTAAGTATATCACTATAATAGATAGTATATTGTGACTATATATAATGTCTTTTCTCCGGTAGATTTGTTTTTGTTTTGATTCTTCGCCCGCCCTTCATGTACTTCTTCTATAGGTATGTTTATTTATTTATACCATTTGTGAATTTATGTAGTAATTCTTACATTGTGATTATTTTATTGGAGATTAATATCTTGCCTATGATTATTATATAATTTCTTATGTTGAAAAAATTTAAATGACATCAATATTTTGCCTATAATTATTATATAATTTCTTACGTTGGAAAAATATAAATGACAGGTAAAAGTTGACAATTAATGACCATCTCTATAATCTTCAGTTATGTTGATTGAAATTTTTGCTCTTCATTAAAAAAATTATGTTTTAGACAAAAAAATCGTCTTTTCACAGTTTTCTCAAATCATCATAATCATATGTTATAATATTTAATTAGAAAGATATATTTTAAGAAGTCCTAAAATGTATGGTAAGAGAAAATATATTTTAAGTTAGAGAAAAATATATTTTAAAATTAAGGAATCCTACATAATATGGTAAGAAAAAATATTATTTTTAAAATTAACTGAGTCCTAAAATATATGATAAGAGAAATTTATATATGAACACTAATAATATATAATTTTTGGAAAAAATATAGAACCTACAAAATAAAAAATAGTCCAGGAATAAAATTCATTTATTTATTTTTGGAAAAAATAGTCCAGGGATATATATAGATAATTTTTATTAATTCATTTTCAGAAACTTGAAATTTTTCCTTGAGATTTATTTTGTAACTCAAATATATTGCTTAATAATATTTACGTAATTTTTTTAAATTGTGTACTCAACATAGCTACACAAGTAATAATTTATTTATTTTATATATAATTTTTATTAAATGACGTAAAATATATGTGCAAAACACGTATTCTAAACTGATAATCTTACTCGTTCGACGAGCCTTTATTTTTCTTTTTGGGATCGCACTTTGGGTACAAGATCGGAAATTCCATTCTCTTTTTTACCATCTAAAATCGAAGAAAAGAAAGAAGGGATGATAAAAAACGTAAAAAAAACTATAAGACTTTTCACAATAAATATTACAGTAATAAACCAATAGATCACTTCATAACTCCTACATTAGTTTTTTTTTTCCTATTATTTGAGAAGTAATTTTCCCCTAATCAATAAATTTAAGAGCATTTGAGCAATTACAATTCAAGTTTAAATACCTAAAATTTAAAGCAAATAAAGAGAAGAACAAAAATAAAGATTTTGGTTTAGATCAAATCCCAAGTGGCTGTCATATAAAGAGAAAAGAACAATTCAAGTTTCATAAAAATCATATTCAATCTTTACATATACAACATATTTTTTCTATGAAGAGGATGTATACTGCCTTATTAAACTTTGTGAATATATATATATATTATTAGAGTTTTGATAAGTAATGTATTATGAATTTATAATTTTAAAAGCGAGATAAGTTCAAAACTAAAAAATTTAAAATTGAATATAATCTATAAAGTTAAAATTTTGAATTTGTATCCATTTAAAGTTTAAAAAGATTTAATTTTGTCGTTGGTGACATCATTTTCATATTAGGTTCTGAAAACAAATTTCTATCCTTAAAACCGTCATCTATCAAGTCCACATAATGTGACAAAAAAGAACTATGTGGAAACGTAATGCTCCTATTAATGGAGTAGCTTTATTAGTTCATGATTTTTAATATTTGGTGGACCCTAAAATTTGTCGAGATTAGTGCTAGGGGTGGAGCAAAGTGGGAGATGCATTGATACATGTGACTAGGGCTGTTCACAGTTTTGGTTAAAACCAAAACCAAACCGAAAATTTAACCAAACCGAATAAAAAAACCGACATTCAGTTTGGTTTGGTTTGGTTTGGTTTTAAATTTGAATAACCGATAATATTTGGTTTGGTTATGGTTATAGAAAAAAATAACCGAATAAATAACCGAACCAAACCGATAATTATATACTTAAAATTTATAATTATTTATATGTATAATATTAGTTTTTTATAAATAATTAAAGATATTTTATACATTTTAATTATTAATTTAATATTAATATACTTATTTTTAAGGCCCAACAATTCAAACCCAACTTTCAAGCCTAATTATAAATTCTAATAAACACTAAACAGCGGTCCAAGTCCAACAATCCAAGCCCATTAGCCCAACTCTCAAGCCCAATTCTAAATCCTAAATTCTAAATCCTAAATTTCTAATAAGCACTAAGCACTTGAGCAGCAAGCAGCAACATAAAGTAAAAGTTAAAACTTTAAAACCCTAGTATCTGTTTTCCTTTGACATTTTTGTTCCTCTAACGTTGGTTTCTCACAAAGTCACAGACTCACAGACTAACAGTGAAGGCTCAAGAGCAACCTCAACTCCTCAACCCCAAGTATAAGATTGTCAAATTTTGAGAAGGTTTGTAAGGAGTTTTTCAAATTTTAAATTGATTTTGAGTTGTTGTTTTTTTTCCGAATGTTTAAGGTTTTTCATTTTCTGTTTTGAACCTCTGTGGGTCGTGAGGAAAAAAGAGCTTCATAAGAATTTGAAGAATGTAGAGAGAGAATATTTGAATTATCTCGGCTAGTCATAAACCGAATAACCGAATCAAACCGAACCAAACCGACAATAACCAAACCCGTGGTTATTATTTTAATTGGTTTGGTTATGGTTTTAGACATTTAATAACCGATTAAATTGGTTTGGTTATGGTTTTAATCAATAACCGACCCAAACCGAACCATGAACACCCCTACATGTGACTTTCAAATTCTAGGAAGAATTTTTAGTTTGTATATATTTTTGATTTGTTTTTACTTTTATTTTTATAATTTATGTTATTATTTAATTTCTATTCTTGATTTTATTACTTGTAGTTCCAGTATACGGGACGTTTTAGTTAGTGATAGATTATAATAAGTGTTATTATGATTCAAAGAATCAGATCGTGACAAGTTGCTCTTATAGATAGATAGATAGATAGATGTTGAATTTTTTTAATTTTATTTTTTTATATATATTTTAAATGTCTTTTAGTAAAAAAAAAATTACAGTATTCAATATATTTGTAGCACCTATTTTTTATTATTATTATTTGAGGTTCCCCACACCCCAACACCTCTCCCCCCACCTCAAAGTCTAATTTTTCTTTTTAAACTTATCATATATATAAATTATATATTTAAATTTTAAAATAATTTAATTTTAATTTTTTTTATCTTTTTAGTAACACAATCACAAAATATTTATAATATATGTTCCACGACAAAATTTTATTTATTTTTTAGTCTTTTTTAAACTTTGTATCCGATTGATGATCTAGTAGGAATTGGTATCATCATATACATGATGTAATGATTCAGGTAAGACTCGATGTGTCATGTTTGATCAAATATTGGCCAACACTTTTAATAAAGTTTAAATGACTACTTTTAATAATTTTATCCATTATAACAGGTCACTTTAAAAAATGTATAGTATAGGTTGTTTATTTATACTTGCTATTTCAATTATATGTCACTTGGATTTAAAAATTTGCAACTTCACCATTCCTTTTTTTCGTCCGGTGTTCAATATTTGTATTGAAGTTTGACTATTTTGAATTCACATCACATCAAATCCATTTAAAGATAACAATTTCACCATTCTGATCGTACATATACTACAGAAACTATAATTACAATAATTATAAATTTAAATTTATAAAGATATGAAAATTTTCATTTGACTTTGAAATCTAACACCACCACATAATTAAATTGGGATGGAGGAAGTAAGTTTTAAATGATGTGATATTGTAATTATTTTTTTTTTTAAAAAAATCTCTATTAAAATATATAGTTATTTCTATTTATTATTGGTTAATTGACAGTGGAGTGAATCTTAACATATATAATAAAGTTATAAGGTGTAATTTGAATCAAATTTACCGAATTCGGATTTGAATCAAATTTACCGAATTCGGCCGCATCATAAGTGAAGCGCGTTAGAGTGAGCACATTTTTTATTATTTAATTATATTCTTAACATGTCTATTTATATGCAGGCCTGATTCTTTTTCATGGATCAAGCACGTGAAAATTCTTTTTGATATGAGTGATGGTGAGATGTGATCTCAAGACATCTGTCTGCTCTGATATCATGTTGAAATATATGACCATCTCATCTAAAAGTTTATGCTGTTAAAAAAAGCACACTTTTTATTATTTAATTATATACTCAACAAGTGCTAACTTTGTTCCTGCCAACCAACTACACTTGAATCTCAAACGTATTGTTTGAGTATAGAACTACAATATTATATTCTCAACTAACTACGTCTGAATCTCAAAAAAATCGAGTACGATTATATGACTATATTGTCAGGGGCGGGGTTAAAGCTCAATGTACGGATTTAACGGAATCTAGAAATTTTGATCTTTAACTCTATAATTATCTAAACAAATTCATTAATATGTACAAATTATTAATTTAAAACCTAATAACTTAAAATAAAATCTCGAACCTACAAACTCCATATTCTAACTCCGCATCTGACTATTCCAATCAACATGCACATGGAATCTAAATATATTGTAAAGAGAAGGGAGGTATATTCTAGAGGGCTATCTAGCTTTATAAATAGTCACACCAAAGTCTTAAAATAAACACTATTGGCCTTCTTAGTCTTCACTATTTTCTTCTTTACTTCACTATCTATCCACTTTTACATTTCAACATTAGCAAGAAACATCCCTAACACAAAGAAAGAAAGAAGAAAAAAGAGGATATTAACATGACTCATCACCAGCTTGATGATCATCAAATGGTTATGTCTCAATACTATCCTGCTATCTACAACCAACTTGTACCAGATCAAGGTGAGCACAATATTTTTTTTTCATTTTTAGAGTCTAACATTATGTTATACATATAGTACTGATAAAAAATGTATAACCAATTATATCAGCTTGATTTATAGAGTTAACTGTCATTGTAGGTCAACCAAACTTATTCTAACAATAACAATGTATAATCAAATATATCAACTCGATTTACATAGTTAATTATTGTTGTAGGTCAACCTAATCTGATACTGTCACATAAGAAAACAAACTCGTCTTTTGCACGAAGTTAACTTCTATTTGGTGCATACTTTTTCTCCACCAAGTTATCTAAATGATAATTATAAATAATTTGTAATTGTCCATGAAAAGCGGGATCAATTACTTGAGAAATTAAAAAAATGACAGTTCGATGTACAAATCATCCTGTGTTATGAACTAAAGGCATCGAGGATGCACACATTTTATTATACATGATTCGAGGCATCGAGTATGCATGCATTTTATTATACTGATTCGAGGCATCGAGGATACGCTCATTTTATTATACTGATTCGACGCATCGAGGATGTGCTCATTTTATGATATTGATTCGAGGCATCGAGTATGCGCTCATGTTACAAATTGATATAAGACCTGGATCGGGATCAAGACGGGTCGAATGGGGAGCCACATGCCAGCATCCGGAGCGCGAAGATGTCGAAGCACGCCGGAGACGCGCGCTACCTACCACAATCAGGGAGACGGTGTTCCACGGGCGTATCGGGTTTCCCCCCCCCCCCCCACCAATCCACACTGGTCCATGCCTCAAGTCAATCGGCGGACCGACTCATCACCGTTCCACATCCGACCGGGGTGCACCGCCGCCCCCCATTCGCTTAAGAAAGTTTGGGAAGGGGCTTAGTCCAAGGGGTGTGATGTAGACAACCTACTATAATGCAAGTATTAGTGGTTGGTTATAGGTCACACGGAGATTATTTTACTGCAATGTTCCAAGGCTTCCTATCAAATAAAGCAAGTTAATATCACTAGCTAGCTAGTGTAACTTTTAAAATACATGCAACAAATATAAGTTAAATTCTACATGTATTAAAGCAAGTTTATGTTTTTTTTCTAGGAGAGGGGCAACCGTGGCGGAGAAGGAAGAAGAACAAAGGTGAAACGAGCAGCAGTGGGGTAATGAGGAAGAGGAAGCTTAGCAAAGAACAAGTTAATCTTCTTGAACGGAGTTTTGGGGACGCGCACAAATTAGATATGGAGAGGAAGGCCAAGCTCGCTTCTGAGCTTGGCCTTGACCCTCAACAAGTCGCGGTGTGGTTCCAAAATAGGAGGGCTAGATGGAAGAACAAGAAACTCAAGGATGAATATTCCAAGTTGAAGTCTCACCATCAGAATGCCATTGTTGAGAACTGTCGTCTTGAAACTGAGGTACATCTCTCTAATTATCTCTTTAGGGAGATATATATTCATATGAATAGCGCATAGAAAATTTAAATTGCCAATAAGTTAAATCTTTATTTATATATTTAGCAAAAAGTTGGTGAACTTTTATAACACTTGTGAATCAGAAAAAACAAAAAATTACACTATATATCAATCACTCCCCCCCTCCCCCCTAAAAGTAAGTAATACATCTAAATGTTTTTAATGAGAATAAAAACTTGAAAAATTAATTAAGTAGGTTGCTACCTATTTATAACAGGTATATTAGTGTTAATGTGAGAAGACCATTTTATATATTGTCTCTACATATAAGTTAAATTAATGGTTAACAAAGTAATATGAACGGTGTCATTTATCTTTTTTATATGATTTCCTTATATTAATTAAATAAATCATTAATATCGTATATCACTTAGTTCAATTTTTTAAAATGTGTCAACTCTCGGAAATCATTTGAAACCCAAATGAAAACAAACCAAACATGCAACTTGACTGAATATGATATTTCGGACCTGATGAAATCATCAAACTCAAATTTTGATATATTTTTTGTACAGATCGAAAAGATAAAAGAGCAATTATGTGAACGAGAAAAGGAGATACAAAGCCTATTAGTGGAACGTGATTGTGCTAGGGTTTCAAGCAATAATAACACAACTAGTACTTCATCAATATTCTCAATGGAGCAGACACATTTTCTTGGGGAATTTGGAATGGAAGAAATATTAATGGATAATAATGTCTTCTTTGTTGCTGATCAAAGCACTTACATAACTGGAATGTTCGATGCACAAAATATCTCGTAATAATAAAGTCTGGAGAAGGATCACACCTAAAAAGTGTTATATGGACAAAGTTTATATATATTAAGTTTTAATTAGATAAGCTCTAGCACGTAGCTAGATAGTAGATAGTAACCCATACACCTATGTATATATGAACATCTTTCTTTTGCCTTTGCTTAATTTATGCTTATTAGTAGTATATTAATGAGTTAATTTCTTGGATGGTCACTTAATTTATGAAAATATTTTACTAAAGCTATTTACAAATAAAATAAAATAACAAAGTCATTTAATTTATAGGGATATTCTATTAAAGTCGCTTTTGCTCCCTTTTAGGATAATAAAATTACCCAATTATTATTTTTTTTACTCAAAAAATACATGAAACATATTTAACATATCATATCATATTAAAACCTGTATTTTAAAATAATAAAACTCATTTAATACATGGTTATTTTAACACCTTATTTGGATCCTGAAATTTCTCTTGTAGCACTACTCATTTAGTTATCAATCAATCAAAAGTGAATGAAAGTTCCAAGTCATTTTGTCAATTTATTACTAGCTATCTCATATTACAGATATTTATTCTTTGTCCAAGGCAAATAACAAATAAATATAGTATTATTTAAAGTTGTTGATTCATATATTAAATTCAAGGCAAAACACTAATAATTGGAAGAGAGTTTTAAATTTGTCTTCATACTCATTTTATTCAAAATATCAATTTTACACCGATGAAAAACAATGATTATGGGTATATATATATGGTCATGGATTAAATGCATTATATTATTAAAGTTGAGTGACTTTGTTGTCCTAAAAAATATTAAAGTAATTTTAATAAAATATGCACATAAACTAAGTGAACATCCAAAACATCAACTCGTGTATTAATGTACTACTAATAGTTTTGCTAAGTGGTTTGTGTTGCTATTTGGTATAACAACTTTATTGCCTTAACATTAATCACTCTTTAATTGGCCATGTAGTACCCCAACCTTATGTGAATGGGTGATTTGCACAAATGAGATTTCAAATTGACCAACAAAATTTGTCTTATATATTACAATAATTATCGCCAGAATTTCTAGCCAAATTCTAATGAATCGTTGGTAAAAAATTAACTACAAATTCTGACGAATTTCAAATTAATGGCAAAAACTTGCCTTATTGCAATTTTTTTGTGGTCAAATCCTAATGATAAAATCTTGATGGGCTGTCATAATTTCTTGTATAAAAATTTCATCAACATGTTTTAACTTCGAAATTAATCCAAATCAACTTCAAATTTGAAATACAATTTTTTAACACAAATTCCAACAATTTTCAACTATTATATTCGACCCAAACACTTAAAATTTAATAAATAAATTTTAAAAAATTAATTCTCACTTTATCTTCTTTGAACAATGTTATGCTCTATTGTCACTTTCCTAAACTATGTGGAAGGGATAAGAGCGTTGTACTTGTGGACATTGAGAATCCCTTCTCTCATATGGTTAGATCGAAAGTGCAAATTTTGAAAGTGAAACACTTTTTCACTTTAATCTTTTCTAATTCTTGACAATTACAAGCCTAAAATCCAACAACAAAAAGATTTTCCTTGGTAACGAATTCCACAAGTTTATGTCCAACTTTAAAAAAAGACTTATCTATGTCATCCGTTAATAGTTGGGTTCAATCATGCCATTGCCGTAATAGAAAGGCCCATTCGTACCATTATTTTTTAACGGTCAGGTTTTGTGGTTTTGCGAAATCATTTTTTCCATGTGGCCTCTTATTAGAGGTCTACGCCACCAAAATTAAACTGGTCAAAAAAAAGTTCGCATATATCATTGAACTTTGAGAAAAAGGCTCATCTATGTCATTCGTTAATAGTTGAACTCAACCATGACACTACCGTTACAGAAAGGGTGCAACTATTAACGGATGACATAAATGAATATTTTATCAAAGTTCAATGACATAATTGAGTCCAACTATTAACGGATGACATGATTGAACCCAACTATATATTAACAAATGTTGATGACATGATCAAAAGTCCAACTATACATGAGTTTTTTCTCATTCAATAGTATGATTAAGCCCAACTATTAACTTATGACATAAATGAGCCTTCCCAAAATCAAATATTGATTCCTTATTTGGAAGGATATCCCGTTTAATTTTCTGGTGAAAGACTTCTCTTTCGAATGTTGCTACTTACTTTAAGTTAATGGAGAGTATTAGAGACTTCCTTGAGATATGGCAAAAGGAGAAGAATGTAAATGTTGAAATTACTATAAATTTTTATTAGAATTATTTACGAATTTTATCGCGAAATTGCTTATATAGGTAGCAGACTTATGATAATCCATCGCTAAACAGTTTATTAAAGCATGATCATATGGTATTCTTTTGAGTTTTTGTTTTCAAAGACTTTAGCATTGTAGTAGACAAGAAAGTAGCTTTGAATTTATTTTCTCTCACAAGAGTGGCATATAAAAAGTCGAGGGTCTTTCGAAAATATTCTATCTCCAAATAGAGATAAGATCTGTGTACTTTTTACCCTCCGAAGCTCCACATTAGGGTTACATTGAGTATGTTATTGTACAAGAGTGATAAATTATTTCGACAATAATTAGACAACTGAAAAAGTTGAAAATATTAGCTTGCTTCTTAGGTTTTACCTTTTTACTAGTGTGGTGCATGTTCAATGCTACTCAGATAATTAAACTATCTATTACAAGTTGCAAATAATGAAATCTTTCTTTAGAAAATTAATTAGTTAAGATTTTGCTTTATTTTTCAGAAAGGAAGTCATATAAACTCAAATCCTCTTTTCTTTTTATCCAATTCATTTTTACTTTTTCAAATAGTAAATTATAAGTCCTACATATTGTTTCACAAGTTAGCCACTATAATCCGAAGTAGAGGTAGAAAAATTAGCCCACCCTGTCTATTTGACACCCCTAATCCAAAAAAAGA